>NW_011408184.1:0-582 GCF_000754665.1 Bison bison bison | reverse complement strand
TTGGTCAGCTGATTTTCTGAATAAAGTCAAAGTCTTGCCTCAACACCTCATCTCCCAGACTTATTGGACTATCATGCAGCAAGCAGAATGAGTTTGGACATGTTGATAACAGTTCTGTTTCTTGTGAGGTCAGATACTACTTTGCTTCTCATCTTTGAAGTCTTGAGATCCCTGGTATCCTAATAGATTCATATAACACAACTACCTTAGCAGTCAAATAAGACTAAAGAGAACAAGAATTCTCTAACAATGAAGCCTCAAGTTTTATTTTCTCTGCTGTCTTACTTATTTGTCTCAGCAATACATTGGCATATAATAAAAACCCAAAGGTCCTAAGAGTAATATAATTAGGGAATCCCTACTTTGGGAAAATTACAGTTCAAAGAGCCTAGAAATTTTTCTGATACAAAATACCTAGAAATACTGGATGCTGGATAAAATGTGTGTCAAATATACTTTTTTTCATTTTATATATATATATATATATCTCATAAATTATTATTTATCACTTTAGAATGTACTAGTTTATTGGCTATTAATTACAGTCACATTATTGCAGAACTATCACCACCATCCATCTCC
>NW_011408183.1:0-653 GCF_000754665.1 Bison bison bison | reverse complement strand
CAGTTTGTTTAATAGTGAGAAATTTGCTCCCAAATATACTACATTCTCTGTTCCTAATATATTTCCTGATTTGTCCCTAAAATACTTTTGTTACTAAGGAACCAGCAATGACTCCTTATTATACAGATACAACTCTTCAAATTCCAGTCCCAGGCTCAGCAGAAACTTGTGGTGGATCCTACCCACACCTATGATTTCTGCCTCTTTTTTTAACTTCTTCCCTGTGACAACTGTTTCCATTCACGACCCTGGAAGCCCTACACACCCACTGAAACCTCCATCACATCCACATCCCTCTCTAGTCCTTCCAGATTCCCTTTAACTCAAAAAATTTGGTTGTGTGAATTTCCTAACTTGCGTTTCATGTGGCTGTTGAAAAGTTATTTAAAATTGGTAATTTTCTATTAGTTTACAAGTGCCTGCTCATATCCTTGAGCATACAAGCAGTTCTAAGTCACAATGAAATGCACGTCCCTTTCAGGGCTCATGTTAAGCTGTAGTGGGGCACTGGGGGCCTGGGGAAAGCTTCATTTCCAAGTTTATGAGAAGCCCCTTTGTAATCTGATATTTACTCCTCTCATTTCTCTTAACTGTCTGGCAAATTTTGGTTTCTCCACCCAGTGAGAAATCACTGCGTCCTGCATCACCTCTCC
>NW_011408182.1:0-652 GCF_000754665.1 Bison bison bison | reverse complement strand
CAGACAGTAAAGAAGCTGCCTGAATGCAGGAGATTCGGGTTCCATCTTTGGGTCAGGAAGATCCCCTGGAGAAGGGAATGGCTACCCCACTCTAGAATTTTTGCCTGGAGAATTCTATGGACCCAGGAGCTGGACGGTCACAGCTACGTCCCTGGGGTCACAAAGAGACATGACTGAGCGACTGACTCACACACACACACACACACACACACACACACACACACGACGTCACTAAAGGATGTTTGTGCAAACTACCCACTAAAGAAGAGTATGAGAAAGGGCATCAAGAGGTCTCTCCATAACTAGAATGCTTGAGCTCTGACGTGGTGTTTTATTTTTAAGAATTCACTTGATTGGTGTTGTCTATACTTAGCACTCATCCTGTTCCTACTCCAACTACTGAGGGAGCTCCATTGGACCGTGTGATCACCAAGACCCTACTCTTCCTTATGTTCATTTTACACATCTTTACAAACATCCTTAAAATTTGTTTTCTTACATATAATATCAGGATGTGACTTCCAGTTCTGACCATGTTAAGAGTGTATCGACTATGGCCCGTCTCTTCTGCTGAATACCATGAAAACTCTGGACAAAGTACACAAAAAAAATCAGCCGAGGACTCTTAAAAGTAAATGAAATCAGGCGGATC
>NW_011408181.1:0-543 GCF_000754665.1 Bison bison bison | reverse complement strand
GGATCTTGATTTGAATCAGATCTCTACTGCTTCTGAGAAGTGATATGCTCTACGTACTATTGACACTTGGCCACGTGGAACACACCAGAGGGTGGGCTACTTTAAGCCATATGGCCAGTTATGCAGGGCCATGAACACAGGAAATTGTGAACTCTGTAAATAATAACATACTTGTCAGAACTATTGTGTGAATTAAACAAGAGTAGCTAAGGATAGTAAAGTTAAAAAAAGAGACAGTCCTCTTTTCTTGGCTAATGATCAAGCAGAAGTTAAAAGATATTGAAATCTAGTTATGATATCCCAACTCAATTTCCTGACTGCTGTTATCAGCTCTTGCCTTGTTGCCGAAATAGACAAAAGGCTTTTGAGGCTTATCTACCAAGAAGACCTATCAATATAAGATCTATGAAATCTACTTACACTACAACCTGCAGCTGCCCCTCCCCCACCCTCATTAGCAGGTCTGCTGCTGCTGCCAAGTGGCTTCAGTCGTGTCCAACTTTGTGCGACCCCATGGATGGCAGCCCACCAGGCTCCCCTGTT
>NW_011408180.1:0-801 GCF_000754665.1 Bison bison bison | reverse complement strand
GTATCCGTGACACACAGGCCATAGAAGTTCTCTGTAAAATGTGGAAAGCCCCAAAGGATGAATGACAGCAATTCCAGCAGCCTAGAGCTAGCATTGATCTGAACATGTTCTGCTGCCACTTGAAAAACAGAGGACTTGTTTTCTTGTCCATTCAGCTAAAATTTATGGCCTCCAACTGAATGGTCTGATTCATTCATCCCATTTGACTGGTCTCATAACAGGAAGTAAAGTATCCCAAGGGACCAAATAGCCCTCTTATAAAATTGGAATATTTGAAAAAATAAACAATTCCTTCCTTCTCTTCCTCCAAACTAAGCTACCTTCACTGGTGGTACCTAATAAATCCAAACTCTGTTTACAGGGAAAGAAGAGATTCCAAAATCTATTTAATAACAGGACAAAGTCAAGGATGCTTATTAGAAACAGTCTGTTTTTTTTTTTTCATCGTGGAGCTAATGTTCTTAGGAATTTTAAGAAGTGGCGCCTCACTGGGAATAGGTGTGAAAACTGAGTGCAGGGCCCTGTGATGTGCAGACAGCTTCCCAGGAGTTCCTTTCTCCCCAGAACACTAATCTTCTTGTGGGTAATCTACCGCAGTACTCACTGTGGCATCTGTTGTGGAGAACAATTCCTAGGACCAGGAACCACTTACGAGATATATACAATTTTGACAGCGAGGCACCCGTGTTTTCCTTTGGGGAATTATGTCTTTCTCTCTCTTCCTTTGTAGGTTGGTTGGGCTGACCCTGGCTCCTGGCTATTGATGTGCCTATCACAGTAGTGTATTCATTCTCATCCACG
>NW_011408179.1:0-609 GCF_000754665.1 Bison bison bison | reverse complement strand
GCTTCTAAATGGATAGATGTTACCTTATGATGATGTTTATCATGTTATTTATAAAATTGCAAGACAAATTTGAAGAACATATTACTGAGAAAATACCTTGTGTTTTTCAGAGGGTTAATATGACAGTAACATTTCCTTCTCAGTTCTGTAATAATCTAAATAGGAAGGAATTTGAAAAAGAATAGATACATGTATATGATAACTGAATTCAGATAACTGAATCACTTTGCTGTACACATGAAACTAACAGAACATTGCCAATCAACTATGCTCCAATATAAAATTTAAAGCATCTGTTGCTCTGTGTGAGTTGACTTCATTATTTTTCATTGTGGTTCAATTCCCATTGTACTCATTATCCTTTTTGATGTAAATAAACAACACTCACATGATGAGCAATTAATTTACCAAATATCCTGCTACTATCTACATCCTGTACACCTCTCTTTATGGATCTAGAAAGAATGTGTAGGTAGGAATGTTTTTTCACTTATGACATATAGACATATTATTTTAAAATTTTTGTTCTTTCCAAGTATAGTTGATTTACAATTCTATGTAAGTTTCAGTTATACAGTAAATGATTCACAAATTTCAGAAGTTATAGTC
>NW_011408178.1:0-646 GCF_000754665.1 Bison bison bison | reverse complement strand
GTAGCTCCTACCTCCCCTCCTGAAGACCACCTCTCCCCACGCCCAAGTGTACATTCCTGCCTGTTTGGAATGTAAGCTCTCTGGGTCTGTGTGTGCTCACCCAACCCAGAACACCCCATAAAAATGTGTTCAATGAGCAAAAGGAATGTTCTCTCTGGCCTGGGAAGGCTGGAGCCTGCAAAGCGAGCCTGTGGGTCTCCTGGGTGTGAGCAGACGAGGCCAGCAGGTGAATCCTCTTCCCCAGTCATGTAGCCTGATGAGTCCTGGGCCTGGGGGTCACGCATCTCTCTGTGGCCAGCACCCTGGAGGTCAGAAAGCCCCACAGCCGCACGTTTGTTGAGCTGGGGCAGGCCGTCCTGAGACTGCGACAGGGGTGAGTTGGAGCTGGAGGCTCTGAGGGTAAGGAGATGCTTTGGCCTGGAAAATCACATCACGAGCTCGAGGCTGGCCTCAGGACAAGGCAGGGAAATTGCTAAGGGCCTGGCGTTCCAAGAAGCGGCCTGTGCAAGAGGAGAGACTCATTCTTGGAAAGTCGAAACCCCCACGGGGGCTGCAGCGGGTCTTTGAGCTGCTGGCGCGCGCGCCATTCTGGCTTTGGGATCAACCAGAGTGGTGAAAACGAGTGACTGGAGAGTCTGGCCGCCTC
>NW_011408177.1:0-525 GCF_000754665.1 Bison bison bison | reverse complement strand
ATGGGGAACACATGTATACCTGTGGTGGATTCATTTTGATATTTGGCAAAACTAATACAATTTGTAAAGTTTAAAAATAAAATTAAAAAAAAAAAAAGATTCGACCACCCATGGCTAAGTTGATTTATTATTCCTAGAATCCCTTGACACTTGAAAGAAATTTCAGTCTTGAGAAGAAGAGTAAAAGGAGATAGATGAAGAGAATGATTGTTATTCTTGAAGGAATGGAATCATTTCCTAAGAATTAGATAATTAGTCATCTCATTCATCAAACACTTAACTTTTAATAGAAGATATTTCATTATATACTCAGAACAGAGAACTTGAAGGACCTCTTGGTTTTAACTGTTAAGAATAAAGTTACCATTAACCACTCTGTGCAAGGGTTTTTTGGTGGACTTTCCAGTTCCTGTGGGTTGATACCAAGGAGTGCAGTTGCTGGACCACATACTATTTTGCTTTACAAAGCGTGAGAAAGACAAAAAATTTGCAAGCTACCAAGATCAAAATATTACTATAACTTTT
>NW_011408176.1:0-622 GCF_000754665.1 Bison bison bison | reverse complement strand
CCAAAGCTCCTCTGACCACAGAATGCTCCAAGCAAGAATACTGGAGTGGTTTGCTGTGCCCTTCTCCAGGGGATCTTCTCAACCCAGGGATTGAATCCAGGTCCCCTGCATTGCAGGCAGATTCTTTACTGTCTGAGTTAAAAGGATTCTCCCAATTTGAATAAATTTCCAGACCTGGATCCAGCCCTACCCAGTCTTTCACATTACACTTCTTACCTAGCACTAGGTGCTATCTTTGTTTTCACCACATGTTTATCTCACTCTCCAAAAGTAAACTTATATAAAAAGATACCTCTTACCTGGCACTAGGCATTATGTTTCCATTTACATCAGGGATTTGTCTCACTCTCCTAAAGTAAACTAGATAAAAAGGCCTTTTCTCCTCATGATCTGGGAAATTATCATGTATATATTTCCCCTTTAGGCAATTAAATCCAAGAAATGTTTCCTTGGGTGAGTGTTTAAACTACTGCTTTTCCTAGCTTCAGTTATTTTCAGTAGTGTTCATTTACACATATAAACTGGCACCTGCATATTTATATACAAATAGAAACACACACATGTACTCCCAGACTTAAGAGGATATAAGTATATTTTACGATCTGTTGGGTTTTTTCCTCCA
>NW_011408175.1:0-650 GCF_000754665.1 Bison bison bison | reverse complement strand
TACTATCTAATGAAGCGTTGCAACCACACATCAAGATTTCTCAGCTGGCTCAGAGAGGAACTTCCCTTAAAGGGTCATTCAAGTGGCCCTAAAAGCCAGTCTACAGTTTTTCTCTCCTTGGTTTGAATACTGTTTTTTGAAAACAAAAATGTGTATGTGTCATATAAAAGCTACTCCATACAATTTGGTTAGTAACTCTAGAGGAGAGCAAGGTGGAGTGAAAGACATTTCTACCAGTTTCTACACCCAAATCAAAGTAGCAAAGAAAAATTTAGCAAGATAACGCATCAAGAGAATATTCAGTGTTTTCCCAGAGGAGACTAATACCCTTGGGTAGTTTATGAAATAAAGTGAAACTCTTCAGGCCAGTAACGGTACCTCCTGTAACAATACCACTGACTGCATTTATATAGAACTTTACAACTTTCAAAGCGTTGTATTATGTACATTATCCTCTTTGATCATCATACACATGAAGAAAGGACAAAAATGATTAGTACCTCTCTAAAGATTAAAAAGACAGTTCAAAAAAGTAACATAATAGTACCATGAGCACTGGATTTGAAGTTACAAGTCCTGCCATCAGATCAGATCAGATCAGTCACTCAGTCGCGTCCGACTCTTTGCGACCCCATGAATCGCAGCACGCC
>NW_011408174.1:0-558 GCF_000754665.1 Bison bison bison | reverse complement strand
GCACCTTTAGGATTTGGTCCCAGCTACAATGTCCAGTTTATCTCCCCCATACCCATACCCCAGTCATATGCCTTTCACTCTGGCCTCCCTTACTTTAGATCCCCAATTCAAAGCTGTAAAAAGATCCTTCATACCTCTGTCCCCAGAGTCATTCTCCTACAAGGAGTTCCTTTTTAGGCTCTCAGCCCACAGACAACTCAGAAAAATCAGTGCTCACAAACAGAGAGGCGATCTATCATGAAGAGTTATTACGATCAACACACTCCATGCCCACCTCTTAATAACCGTGTCACTGTGGTAAAGTTAGTTGACCACTCTAAGACTTAGTTTCTTCATCTTCCAAATGAGTATGATAGGAAGATTAGTGTGAGATCTCAGAGATAATGAATAAGGAATTTGGTAAAAGTTCTATTATATTGTTGAATACTATGCTTATTATTATTAGAAGATTTGGGGCTCAACTAAGCCTGCCACATTCATTGAATCTTCAAGGTGGTTATGGAACCCCTGAAGTGACCCTTGACTCAACACTGAAGAATGACAAATCAAGTGTGTGGT
>NW_011408173.1:0-602 GCF_000754665.1 Bison bison bison | reverse complement strand
AAGTGATTTTGCAACCCAAGAAAATAAAATCTGTCACTGTAACCACTTTTACCCCATCTATTTGCCATGAAGTGATGGGACCGAATGCCATGATCTTAGTGTTTTGAATGTTGAGTTTTAAGCCAGCTTTTTCATTCTCTTCTTTCAACTTCATCAAGAGGCTCTTTAGTTCCTTTTTGCTTTCTGCCTTTATGTGGTATCATCTGGATATCTGAGGCTGTTGATACTTCTTCTGGCAACCTTGATTCCAGTTTGTGATTCATCCAGCCCAGCATTTCACATGATGTACTCTGCATATAATTTAAATAAGCAGGGTGACATTATACAGCTTTGACATACCCCTTTCCCAATTTTGAACCAGTCTGTTGTTTCATGTCTGATTCTAACTGTTGCTTCTTGACCTGTATACAGATTTCTCAGAAGGCAGGTAAAGTGGTCTGGTATTCCCAACTCTTTAAGAATTTTTCCACACTTTGTTGTGATCCACACATTGAAATGCTTTAGTGTACTCAATAAAGAAGTAGATGTTTTTCTGTAATTCCCTTGCTTTTCCTATGATTCAACAGTTGTTGGCAATTTAATCTCTGGTTCCACTGCCTTTT
>NW_011408172.1:0-644 GCF_000754665.1 Bison bison bison | reverse complement strand
CTATTGAGCCTGTGTCTAGAGCCGGGGAGCCGCAATGACTGAAGCCCGTGCACCCTAGAGTCCACGCTCTGCAGCAAGAAAAGCCACCATAGTGAGAAGACCTTGCACCTCAGCCCCCGCTCACAGCAACGAGATTAAAGTCTGCACCACGACAAAGACCCAGCACAGCCCAATATAAATAAATAAATAGTTATTTTTTTAAATGGTCCACATGAAAAAACCTTTTTTTAAAAAAAAGCATAGCCACATAAATGTCATGCCACCTCTCCCAGTTTACAGTATTTTCCATAACACCATCAGATCTCCAAGCAATGTTTTAAATAGACCTCATTTCCTCATAATTTTATCATTTTTACAGTTGATTTGTTTTAATCGGTCTCCATACCCCACTCCAGTACTCTTGGCTGGAGAATCCCATGGGCAGAGGAGCCTGGTGGGCTGCAGTCCATGGGGTCTCTAAGAGATGGAGATGACTGAGCGACTTCACTTTCACTTTTCACTTTCATGCATTGGAGAAGGAAATGGCAACCCACTCCAGTGTTCTTGCCTGGAGAATCCCAGGGACGGGGGAGCCTGGTGGGCTGCCATCTATGGGGTCACACAGAGTCGGACACGACTGACGCAACTTAGCAGCAGCAGCATGC
>NW_011408171.1:5069-5316 GCF_000754665.1 Bison bison bison | reverse complement strand
TCCTGAACCCTCCTCCCTCCCCATACCATCCCTCTGGGTCGTCCCAGTGCACCAGCCCCAAGCATCCAGTATCGTGCATCGAACCTGGACTGGCGACTCGTTCCATATATGATATTATACGTATTTCAGTGACATTCTCCCATATCAACCCACTCTCTTCCTCTCCCACAGAGTCCAAAAGACTGTTCTATACATCAGTGTCTCTTTTGCTGTCTCGTATACAGGGTTATCGTTACCATCTTTCTAA
>NW_011408171.1:0-657 GCF_000754665.1 Bison bison bison | reverse complement strand
GTGTCCAGATTTCCTCCTAGGATACCTGCCAGATTGGCTTTGGGCCCACCCTAATGGCCCCATTTTAACTTAATTATGCCTTCTAAGAGTCTAACACCAAATACACTCATATTCTGCAGGCCTGGGGTTTATAGTTCCAATATATGGATTGGTGTGGGGGACACAATTCAGCCCATAGCAGATGAAATATATTGAAATGCTCCTGACCACTGGGCCTCTAAATTTTTACTGATAGGTCCAGCTCCTTAAAATTCTTGGATGTATCTCCCCCTTTTTAAAGAGTGTGATAAAAATCAAGATTTCCAATTGGCTAGGTACTTCTTGTTCATGCGGTTCAATTAGTATGACATCATAGTTATAATGAGTACATTTCTTGAATTATATATAGACAGTGAGGACCTACTGCACAGTTTTATGAGTCAGGATGAGACCATACAGGTCCAATGATAACTGGAATTCTCAGTTGAATATGTACATATTTGACCATATAACAACAAATGCATATTGTAGTTTCTTTTGTTTCTGAGTTTATTTAGGCTATATGTCTTCAACAAATGGTAGAACTCCATTTTGGCTTCCTGACTATTGAGCCAGTGTTCTTGCCTGGAGAATCCCAGGGATGGCAGAGCCTGGTGGGCTGCCATCTATGGGGTCGCA
>NW_011408170.1:0-564 GCF_000754665.1 Bison bison bison | reverse complement strand
TGCTGTTTTAAGGAACACAGCCTGCAGATGCAGCTGTAACTGTCAATGGCAATTCTTGGATTAGGTAATGCTTGCAAGTCTGCAAAATTAGCTTTATGATAAAAGATTTGTTATTTAACCAAATCCTATTGGCTACACAGGGCACTTATACAAGCCAGTAGGCTCATCTAAATGAGTAGAAAAGGGTAACTAATTACAAATAAATTTGAAAACTGGCAATATAAAACACAAACATATAATTACATGCCATACCTATATATACAGATACAATATCTGATTGTATTACATTTTAAAAGTTAACTCACCTGCAAAGACTGACGTGATTCACTTGGTTCAGCTTCATTTTCTTTTATCATCTTAGGAATAGAATATTAATATAAGCCAAAAGGTAATAGTAAGTTAGAAAAAATAAAGGACATCATTACTAGCAATCAAAGAAATAAAAGGTAAGTGTTGATTAAATACTATTTCACTTAGGAAGAATTTTAAAAGATCTTAGTACTGGTAAATATAAAGTGAACAAATATTCATATTGTAAAACATTAAAATATTTCAATCTGACTT
>NW_011408169.1:0-640 GCF_000754665.1 Bison bison bison | reverse complement strand
AGTTCTCTAAAACTACCATGTCCTCTTAGGCCTTCATGCATTTACATGGTGCCTTCTGCCAGCAGCGTCCTTCTCTCCCTTGTCTGCCCGGCAAATTTTTATTTAGTATTGACAACTTAACTGAAGGAAGTCTTTCTTGATCTTTCACCTGCAGGTGAGGTGCCCTCCTCTGATTCATCTCCCTGTGATAGTACTGGACTCTGGTTTTCTTTATCCACAGCCGTGTTTCACTAGCCTGAGGTCAGGGAGAGGGTGTCATTCCACTTTGTTTGCCTCAGCGCAGCACCTGACACGTGTTAAGTAGGGACTCAATGTTAAATGAATTACAAAACAATGAAAACCTTACCTTCTCTGAGTGCTCATTTATTGTCAGGTGACTGTGCTAAGTGTTTTATATGCATTTTCTCAGTGAATCCTTACAACTGCCAAAAGAAATAGGTGTTGCTATGTCCTTATTTTACAGATGAGGAACTTTATGGCTCAGACAGATTAAAATAACTGGCTCAGTAGTGTTCCCTTATCATGGGATTTGAACCCAACTCCACTGAATCCAGATCCTATCTCAGAGCCCATGTTTTTAACCACTATCCTACACTACAAAAGAAGGGGGAAATTACATCCCTAGAGAAGAAGGAAAGGG
>NW_011408168.1:0-537 GCF_000754665.1 Bison bison bison | reverse complement strand
TGCCGAAGGAAGGCTTAAGAGGCCACAGGCCAGTTCTCCCAACGTGGGTCTTGGGGTGAGAGCTTTCCTGTAGAGTTCAGTGCTGGGAAATGCTCCGTGTGGCTTTAGCATGGCCTGGGCTTTTGTTGGAATTAGCACACATGGTAAATAAATGAGCAGTCTCATTAGAATAAGTGGCCCACGGACATACACACCAGGGTGTCATGTGGGGCCTCAGGAGATGACTCCTCCTCACAACCCAGGACACTCTGGGAAGAGGGACTCTCCTGACAGCCTTACACCCTCTGCTTGTCCCACAGGCCCAGATCGCACACTTCATCAGAAAATCTGCTCTTCTCATTTGGGGAAAAGGCAGATGGTGATCCTTGAAAGACATTTCCTTCAAGGTGAAGGTCAAGTTCCCACTTTGGCAAAGAGCTCAATCAATGGCATGTGAATGTGAATCTGTACTGAGCTGTGAGGAGAGGGGAAAGAGGAAGAGGGAGGGATTGAGGGCAGGAGGAGAAGGGGACAACAGAGGATGAGATGGCTGGATGG
>NW_011408167.1:0-537 GCF_000754665.1 Bison bison bison | reverse complement strand
TCACTTCCTAAGAGAGATTATCCTTGACTCACCAATCTAATTTCAGTTGCTGAAGTCAATCTCTCTCATATTCCCTTTTTATTCTTCTTTATCCAACTTAATACAATGTATAACTGCATACTTATGAATATTTGTAACACCTGTGTTCCAAACTTGACCATAATCTCCTTGAGGGTAAGAGCTATGTCATTTAGGTTGTTACATGCAACTTTTAAGAGTCTGTATTTTGTTATAAATGCAAATGGAAGCCATCAAAAGCGATTTAGCAGAGTAGTGAGATTGTCTTGTCTATAAATAAAAGGACCTTTCCTGACTGCCATGATCCTAGGTGCCTTTGAATCGTTTCAACATAGCTTGGTTTTTGGTAAACCATTTTTCTAGTTATTTTTACTTTTAATATTTAGTTTTTTTACTACATATATATGCTTATCACTTATATATGTGGCTACACAGAACAGATCATCTTCGATTTGCATGTGCAGTATGGTCTCTTTCTGCCTTAAAATAGCACTAACATACAAGGACAAAAACAAGAAC
>NW_011408166.1:0-554 GCF_000754665.1 Bison bison bison | reverse complement strand
GGGTGCAACCATTAGGCAGAGAAAAAAAATCAACAAACACATACAGGTAACAAATTAATATAAATGAACAAAGAACAAGTACATACTGAAGGACAGGAATTTTGGACATCACCAGAGAATTCCAATCTACACTGAGATTTAAACTAGTGGATGACTTGAATCATCACCTAAGGAATCATTTTGGTATCCTGGCTGATTGAGCTAGCTCTGCTTGGCTGAGCTTCATCAACAGGGAGCAGTCCTTTGGATTAGAAAGCTTTCATCTTTTTCAGAGCTTTTGTCTTTTAACAAATGAATAGTTGAGACTCAAATTCAAAAAATTTGTGGAAATTTATAACTTTTCATTTTGAGGTCAACATGTATTCATCATACTAATTTATGCTCCACCAGCACTATTTCTTAGTATTTAGAACACAGCCTGAGTTTGAATTCTTGTCAATTCACTTTCTAACCAAGTAGTCTTAACCTCCTAATTCTGTTTTATCATCTGTAGATGGGGATGAATATAAAGTCTTTGAGATGGAGAGTCCCTTATAAATTAAATGACATAAGTA
>NW_011408165.1:0-745 GCF_000754665.1 Bison bison bison | reverse complement strand
AGCTCGCGAACTTTCACAGCTTCTCTTCAGAGAAACAGACAGGTGCAAACTGCTGGTCATTATTTCCTCTCTTCCTACTCGGTTTATCTGCACTGAGGTTTAGGCCCCAGCCGCTGTGTCCAGACACGAGCTCTCTGCTCCAACCACAGTCCTCCAGATGCAGGACAAGGCCAAGGTGGAGGGGGATAGAAGGGGTGAGCTGAGCAAGCATCCTGGAAGAATGAACAAGCACAGACTTGCCATTCCATGTTTCTCTGTGGGGTGTCTGTCTCAGTTTTGTTTTGGATTGCCTCAGCTGCAACTGTCACAAGCGTAATAACAACCCTCTGCCCACTATGCACCAATATTAGCTTTGATGTAGTGCAGAGCAGTCCTATATTCTTCCTGGCTGTGTGACTCTATTCCTGGCTGTGTGACTCTAGGCAAGTCAATTATCCTCTCTGAGCCCCAGTTCAATGTATCAGTAAAACGGGAATAAGAATAATCTTCATAGTGTTTGTGTGAATGTCAAATGAGATATGATATACAAAAGATCTCTGTAAATACATGCATATTTAAAACTGTGATCTGTTAAGCTTAATTCTTCTCTCTAAAGTAAAGCTTTTCTTTCTTTAAGGTTAAAAATTAGAAGACTGAATTCATCTGCAGCCACAAGTTGTATGCAACAGTTGCTCCAATTTCAAGTAATTTCAGAGAAAATAGGTATAGTATGGATTTTGACTAGTGTGTATATTAGATATAAGCT
>NW_011408164.1:0-546 GCF_000754665.1 Bison bison bison | reverse complement strand
AACTTAGGGGCTGTTGGACGAATACATGTCCTCAAATGAGGGTCGTTTGTTCTGTGAAGAAGAGGCACTTTACAGAACCACTTGCTGTTGAGAAGTGACTCAAAGTAAGCACGCTCTGTCGACCCGTGTCTTAATTTTTCTTAATGTTTAGAGAGTTATTAAGTAGGTTTTCATTTTGTCCTATCAAATTGTATTAAATATTTGCCACAAAAACTATTACAGACATAAATCCCATACTCGATCTGTTTAGAATTTAAGTAAGGGCAGTGATGTTATACTTCCTTCTTTATCTGCTAATTGTACATTACTGGTCATAGATTTGATATGCCACTTTTCTGCTATATCTGTTTATTTTTTCTTGATTTCATGTCACCTTTCTCACTGTAGCAACTAGGAAATAGGTGAACAATACAAGGGAAGTGGAATGGGAAAAGTTGGTAACCCTAGCTGATCAACATTTGGCAGAAAAGATAAAGAAAACCATAGTCTACTGAAGTCACACTTCGTGGCCTCTTGCTCTCCACTAACACATTGCAGTGTTTGGAT
>NW_011408163.1:0-507 GCF_000754665.1 Bison bison bison | reverse complement strand
GTTGTTTTGTTTTTTTTTTTTTTTATTAATTTCTCTTCTCTGATATAAGAATTCTTTAACTTTAAAAATAAGCTTACATCTGATTTGGCAGGCAATTATGCAAATGCATTCTGTTAGGGCAGATTCCAATGGTAAAACATAAAATAAATTTAAGAAAAAAGGGGAGTCAAGGAAAGAGAAAGTTGGTGGGTCTTGCTAATTTTTTTTTTGTTCTTTAAATATTTTTAGGCCTCTTTACCACTGCTGTTGGGTCACTTCTCTTAGCTGTTCTAAAGAGCCTTTGTCAGTCTGGAGGAGGCTGCCATGTGTCTATGAATGCTTATTTAGTATGGTGAGGACAGATGGCCTGGAATTGCTGAAGAAGACCTTAAGATATATTTAAAAGAGGAAAGGGAAAGAAACAATAAGGGAGGAAATAAATTAGAGAAGAGGCAAATGTTTGGCCAGGAAAAGTGCTTGCACATATACAAACACACACAAACACCACACACACACACACACACACAC
>NW_011408162.1:0-513 GCF_000754665.1 Bison bison bison | reverse complement strand
CAGGTGGCCAAAGTATTGGAGTTTCAGCTTCAGCATCAGCATCATTCCTTCTGGTGAATATTCAGGACTGATTTCCTTTAGGATGGACTGGTTGTAAGCCTGGTTTCATGTTAATGCTGTTTGTTTTGTCTAGTAAAACTGGGAATGTTGATAAGCCTGGGATTTGGTTGGCCAGGCCCCCGTCAGAATCTTGGGAACAATCTCAAGATTCCTCCCCTAATTTATCTAAGGTGCTGCAAGTCTTACACTCACAGCAAGCAGTCACTCCCAGTCGTTCCCAGTCAAGGCAGCGTCCAGGCAGATTAGAAGCAAGGTTAGAGACCTGTTCTGCTTTGTCTCTGAAGCCTGCTAAGTCACTTCAGTTGTGTCCGACTGTGTGCAACCCCATAGATGGCAGCCTGCCAGGCTCCCCCATTCCTGGGATGCTCCAAGCAAGAACACTGGAGTGGGTTGCCATTTCCTTCTCCAATGCATGAAAGTGAAAAAACAAAGTGAAGTCGCTCAGTCGTGTCC
>NW_011408161.1:0-524 GCF_000754665.1 Bison bison bison | reverse complement strand
AAATGGAAACAGTGACTTTATTTTCTTGGGCTTCACAATCACTGCAGTCACTGTCTGCAGTGATTGTGAAGCCCAAGAAAATAAAGTCACTGTTTCCATTTTCTCCCCATCTATTTGCCATGAAGTGACTGCAGTTTTCTTCTTAATCTCTTTACATGAACTCCACTTACAAATCAGGGCTTTTTATACCCTAAATTGGCAAAACCCCATAGTGAAATAAAGGTTTCCCCCAGTTTTCGTTAGAAAACTAGAAGTTTGTTTATTTTTTAAGGAATGAATATTCTTCCCAAGTGGTAGCTGCTGTGTGATAACCCTGGGGTACAAGTCATTATGTAGGCTCCGATCCTATTTTGTCCTTTTGCTAACTGTGTTACCTTTAAGAAGCCATAGTATCTCTGGATATTTTCCTCCTTTTTGAAAGTTAAGGGTGAAGAACTTCCTTGATACTCAAAGTCTGGTCCTCAGACCAAATGTATCAGAGTCAGCTGGAAGCTTGTAGCACCAAACAAGCTCAGACCATACCC
>NW_011408160.1:0-612 GCF_000754665.1 Bison bison bison | reverse complement strand
TTAGGGCTGATTCAGATCAATTTCCCTTGTTTGCCATTTCCATCCACTTTCACACTCTTTAGTTTCAACATTTTCACTATTATAGAAGTTAAGGTTGGTGTGCTATAAAATGTAAATTGCACTGTATCAGATAGAGCGTTTATGTTTCTTTTGGTTTGCCCTTTTATAGTGAATGATTATGAAATGCATGGAAAATGACTACCCAGACTCCATCTTATAGAAATATTCTTCTAGAATTAATGAAGTTAGTATAAACTGTATTCTGAAGAAAATTTATGCCAATTTTCATTTTAAAAAATAAATATATAACCTTCACCTAGATCCACCAATTAAGTAACTCTCCTTCTCCATTACGCTCTCCCTTCTATCTTCTTTCCACCTTTTCTTTCTCTTCCTCCCTCAGACACTCACTCCCTCAAACACACACACACTCTTACACTGAAACACATAGTTGTAGGTACCATGACACATCAGCTCTAACTATGTAGAATATATCTCCTCTCAAAAAAAAGACAGTCGTCTTCTTGACCGCAATATAATTATCACCTCTGGAAATTTAACCATATCATTATCAGTACTTAATACATAGCACAGATTTAAATTTCGAGAAAT
>NW_011408159.1:0-527 GCF_000754665.1 Bison bison bison | reverse complement strand
GGGAGCAAAGATGGAATACCCTGGGTGATCTCATGAGTGTGTGCTGATTACTCATGAGGTGCCATGTGCTGTGCTCAGCGCTTCATACAGATTTTCTCACTTAATCTTCACAGTGCAGTTAAACATGGCATTTCCTTTTACCTGAAACCCCATTCAAATGATAGCATCCAAAATATGAAATATGTAACCAACATCATTCATTAACTACGTAGTACCCATCCCCTTGCCCTTCTTCCTGGACGAATTGGAACAACAATTTGTTCAGAGCATCAACATGTCAAACCAATTTCTTAGCCTTCTTTGCAGCAAGGAGTAACTATAGGACCATATGAGCCAGTCTGTTTTGGGAAGTTCAGGAAACAACACAATCCTTATCCTTTCCTTCCTTCCTCCTAACTTAATAATGGATATTATGTTCAGTTGCACTTTTTCTTTTTTTTTACCATCAGGGAAAGGCCAAGAGAAGCACAGAGACACTAGCCTTCATATCACTGAGCTATTGAACCAAGGCCAGTAACCATCTACCT
>NW_011408158.1:0-533 GCF_000754665.1 Bison bison bison | reverse complement strand
CTTACTTAATGTTTAATGAAAAATCCTCATCTTTAAAGGTCTTTGTATCATCCTTATCTTATAACAGAGTTCATCTTTCTATGAAAAGACTTGTCAATGATTAGACTTTTGTGAGTTTCTGAAGTGGAAGCTTCAGTGTGCGGTCTCTATGCAGAGTTCTGTGGCTATGACATCTCTTACCTGGTACTAAGTGCCCCAGGTTTGTTCAAATGAAATGACTTTTGTGCTTCAAAATCTACCTGCTACATGCAAATGAGCCTCAATTGCAGCCTCCAAACTGAGGCTACATTTTCCAGTGTATTGAGATCAAAAGAAGGATACACAACTTTTGATTTTTCCAAAAAAATGTTCAGCATTTTCTGAGTGTATATATTGTAAGAGTACAAGTAGAAATGTGTGTTTGATGGAGTCCTATTTATTCAATGAAGTACAAAGAGACAGAATTCAGGAAATTAATCCATCAATTGCCTGGATAACTGAATGGTAATAGTAAGCTGTCTTTGATAGTGGTGGATTTTTCATCTAATCTGAAA
>NW_011408157.1:0-725 GCF_000754665.1 Bison bison bison | reverse complement strand
GAAATGGCAATCCACTCCAGTACTATTGCCTGGAAAATCCCATGGACAGAGGAGCCTGGTAGGCTACAGTCCATGGGGTGGCAAAGAGTTGGACATGACTGAGCGACTTCACTTTACATATGTTTTATATAAACCATGTTTTGAGTGTTAACTATGTGTCAAAACTATACTAAGTATTTTTAAGGATTTCATTTAATATAGTAACCTCAGAAAGTAGCTATCATTCTCCCTATTTTTAAAAGAAGAAAACTAAACTTAAACTAAAAGTAAGACCCCCAAGAGGCTAAGAAAGCATTCCCAAGTCATACAACTAGTAATGGATTTGTCAAGATTCTAACTCCTAAGACCCTGTTCAAGCACTTATCCTGTAACTTCATGTTAACTAACTTATAATGAGAATATCAAAGATATTCTCATAAATTCTGAGTTGTCTGTATAAAATCATAACACCTAAAGTTGAAGTATTAAGTTTCATAACTAACAACATAATATCCACCTCTGGAGGCAGTGAGGCAGAGATCTGTATTACTCTCCTGAAATCTACTGGAAGCTCTCAAGATACTTGGTTATAAACACCCTGACAGACGAAATCCCAGTGGGTCAAAGTGAGCCAGAGGGAGAGCTATTCAGAAGCAGAAGGAACAGTTAGGAGTCCAGAAATTCTAATTAGGAAGAGCCTTCAACCAGCCTACATCTGCTGGTGTCCTCAGAAGAGGGAAGAAAGT
>NW_011408156.1:0-815 GCF_000754665.1 Bison bison bison | reverse complement strand
CTTCAAGAAGTTTATTCTGAGCAATCAAATTCCTTTGAGCATTGTTAATACAAGTAAATAGGTTTCTAATTTTTAATTTGAATATCAGAGCTCAAGGTATTCAGTATATTTTCATGACTTTTACTACCAATCAAGATGTCTTTTGGTCCCCAGTCCAGAAGATTACTTGTCAGCCTTATACAGGGACCTTTCTTTTCCTATGCTACACTAATTATTAGCCAAAATGGAAGATGGGAAGTTTCTATAGCCAAGGCTTTCCTCTATAGAACAGAGGAAATATGATACGTGTTGAATACAAGCATACTACAAAGGATGAAAAATAGAGTGATAAATCTGAAAATCATAACACCACAAAAATTTCATGAGATTTTAGCCTACTGAAGTTTTGTGTAGAGTTTGGGCTTCCCTGTGGCTCAGTAATAATGCAGAAGACATGAGAGACCCAGGTTCAATTTATGGGTTGGGAAGATTCCCTAGAGAAGGAAATGGCACCCCACTCCAGTATTCTTGCTTGGAGAACTCCATGGACAGAGGAGCCTGGTGGGTTACTGTCTATGGGATTGCAAAGAGTCGGACACAACTGAGAGATAAACACTTTCACTTTTCTAAAACAACATTATAAATAAAGATGACAGTGGGAAAAAGATACAATTGTAGATTATACTACATTCTTTAAATCTATTCATACTAGATAGACTCTCAGATTAAATATGGAACCTTTTCTCCAAAGTTGAAGTTATAAAAATTTTAATGCTATTATACTTTATTCTTAATAATGATCTGGGCAACTAAAATGGGAAGTATAATTTTATAAC
>NW_011408155.1:0-596 GCF_000754665.1 Bison bison bison | reverse complement strand
TGGAAAAGACTCTGATGCTGGGAGGGATTAGGGGCAGGAGGAGAAGGGACAACAGAGGATGAGATGGCTAGATGGCATCACTGACTCGATGGACATGAGTTTGAGTGAACTCCGGAGTTGGTGATGGTACAGTGTATCTTTCCTCTGAAAGGCTATGAGCTCTCTGAGGACAGGAACTATCTTAATTAATTGTGTATTCCTAGCACCCCACACAAGTGCCTGGAATGTAGCTACAATCAATAAGTGTTTGTAAATTGAATTGAATCAGAGGGAGATTACAACATTGTAATATAAATCATTTTCTAGCCTGTGATTGATCACTACTGCAAATACTAAAAATGGAAGAACATGCACCTTTACTATTTAGTAGAATAGTTTTATGGTTCTATCAGTAGGGTAGTGTAACATGGGATGGTGTGTGTTTATGCATTTGTCCAGATATTTGTAAGTTTAACACTGACTGTGATATATATGGTGTTTCAAGAAAACCACATAAAATATGTGCATGAGGTTTGAAACTGGCTCTTGCCCAGGGCTATCTTTATGCCTTGCCAAAGTGTACCATGACATGATCAGCCTGATTATTTTAGCCATCC
>NW_011408154.1:0-516 GCF_000754665.1 Bison bison bison | reverse complement strand
GTCCAACTCTTTGCTACCCCATGGATAGTATCTGTTCATGGGATTTTCCAGGCAAGAATACTGGAGTGGATTACCATTTCCTTCTCTAGGGGATCTTCCCAACCCAGAGATCAAACCTGGGTCTCCGACACTGCAGGCAGATTCTTTACCAACTGAACAACCTGCAAAGCCCATTTCATCCGTAGGTATCAGTTATACATTTATCATCTGACTGTTGAAAAGTCTTAGTTTATGAAAACCTTTACATTTTAATTAACTTGCAAAAAATCTACCATTTCAAAATTAAAACAAAAATCCCCCCAAACAGTGGTCTATCAGTATCCATGGGGTGTCGGTTCCAGGACCCCCATGGATGCGAAAATTCACAGATGCTCAAGTCCCTTACATAAATCGGCATAGTATTTGCATAGAATCTACTCACATCCTCTTGTACACTTTAAAATATCTCTGCTGCTGCTACTGCTGCTAAGTCGCTTCAGTCGTGTCCAACTCTGTGCGACCCCACAGACGGCAGCC
>NW_011408153.1:0-710 GCF_000754665.1 Bison bison bison | reverse complement strand
GAACATTGTCTATTGAAATCATGGTCACGGGTGAAAAGCAGTAACTTTCCCCAAATTATCGAGTGTGTGAATGAGAAAAACAGCAATTAAATGATTGGGAGAACTGAAATGTAACTAATAAACATGATGTGAACCATAAAGGAAAATATGGGTAGTAAATATGAATGTTTTGGGTAGATTAGTGATTTTAAAACTTTATGAACTAAGTTGAAGGCTTGAACTTCAGTCCATGTAAATAAAGGACAGCCATGGCTTTAGAAATCAGAGTCTTCAAAAGGATGAAAATGTTTTCAGTATTGAGGGTCTAAGGGCACTTATTCACCAGATTTCACTGCCATTGCAATTTGGATTTTATATGCAGCTAATAAGAGGGTATTTTCCATGTGTTGATTATTTATACAACACTTAACCTAGATGCCTTTTTATAAAATATTTTTGAAATATTTATTGTCTGTCCATATCCCTATCATCTACATTAAAATCTTTTGTCTTTAAACAAGGCATCATTAGTAACAACAAAAAAGCCAGAACATAGGTTATGACTTACAGCTGCACTATATAATATGGTAACTACTATAAGTAATGTGACTATTTAGACTAAAATTCAATAAAATTAAAATTTTAGTTCAATTGTATTAGCATAGATGTAGAACCTTTCTATCATTGCAGAAAATTCTGTTGGATATACAAAATTTCTTTTGGATCTGCCT
>NW_011408152.1:0-551 GCF_000754665.1 Bison bison bison | reverse complement strand
ATATCACCTCCATAGGGGTAGGAATTTTCACCTGTTTTATTGCTGAGCTTCAGTGTCTAAAATGGTACCTCAAAATAGTAGGTATTCAATAAATATTTAAATAAATGAATTCAAACAAAATAGAAATAAACTAAGAGAAAAGTAACAAACTACAACCAGTTTTGTCATTTCTCATGTAGGGTATCAACACATGGCAACTAAAAATTAGAAAATTAAGAGATTTATAAAGTTATAAAGGTAAACCAGAATAAAAACACAAATCTTCCAAATAAATTGAAGAAGTACATGCACAAAATGAGGCAAAGGAAACACAGATCATAGAGTGAAGATTTTTTTTCAAAAAAATGAAGTATAATATAGTGTAACATCAAGCAAAAATCCATCTATATGCTATAATCAGTGATATATAGGCAAATGCTGTACCAAGCCACCAGGGAAGCTGTACCAAAGAAAACAGAGTCTGACCTTTATATCACTCACTTTAAGCTGTTTAATATTAAGAAGTGTATTTTACTGTGATACATGTATAATCAGTATCAAAGACCTGATCG
>NW_011408151.1:0-717 GCF_000754665.1 Bison bison bison | reverse complement strand
TTGGACACGACTGAACTGAACTGAGTAATACTCTCAAGAGATTTCTGGTGTTCTGGTGTAGTCAGGAAGAAAGAATATTTTTATATGTAACTGTCATATAAGTCAAAGTGTGAAGAATTTTAAGGGACCAAAAAAAAAAAAAAAGAGAGAGACAATGTAGGAAGTTTCCAAAAATTGCCTAAATATCCTGAGTATTTTAAGTATTTTTTAAGAGAGAATGTGAAAGAAATTTGTCAAGTTGATTAGAAAGAAATAGATGCACTCATTTTGATTTTTTCTAATTTTTATTTTACTTACATTTTGGATACTGTAAATATCAGAAAATATGTTAAGGATGTCTTAGAATAGACAAGTGTAGCAAAACAGTATAGGTCTTTCTTCTGTTGCAACTTCATTCTATTTGTAGATGTTACTGATATATCATCTACTGGACACTACTGTGTATGGTATTACTAAATAAGACCAAAGTTTAACCTTAAATAAGTAGAGACATTATTCAAACCACAATTGCAGATGGCTATTGCAATAGAGGGATGGAAAACTATTGCAAGAAAAAAAAAATGTATCTATGAGATCTGACAATATATCAAAATGAAGCAGAAAAGAACTTTATTTTATAGGGAGGAATACAGAAGGAGAGGAAAAATTTGAGTGTGGATAAATTAAATGATGAAATTAACAGGTGGAGAAATATTATGAAACAGATCAGAGAAAGTT
>NW_011408150.1:0-513 GCF_000754665.1 Bison bison bison | reverse complement strand
TTGCCGATCCTTTTCACCACCGGCATCTTTTAGCACCGACCAAAATGTCAGGTACACGGAGGACGTGCAATAAACATCTGCTGAATGAATGAAATCTAAATCGACGGCGAAAGGGGGGTTGGATAGCGAGTCGATGGCTCAAGAGAGAGCTTATTTGGATGCCACTGATAATTCAAGACAAGTGGACGGGTTCGTCCAAGCGGTGTGCTGACAGAAGGTAATTTGGTAACTAATGCAAGATAAACCGGAACGTAGCTCACGGTCACAGCGCAAAGATGCCAGGTCTCTCCTCCGCCGAGTTGTGGCTGATGTCAGTCGCTTCCGGCCCTAGCTGTTTGAGCGCCGTCCCGAAAAGAAACAGGATGACCAACCAAAACGCCCCTTAACAGGGCCTACGGTCCTCCGGCCTCAGCTTCCGGCTCCAAATCTTTCTCCAATAGCTGAGAAGGAGAGTTTCCTCGGCCCCGCCTCTTCCGTCCGCGGCAACCGGAAACGGGGGGGAGGGGGCAGTAG
>NW_011408149.1:0-500 GCF_000754665.1 Bison bison bison | reverse complement strand
GGTACATAATTTTCTTTGAATGATGGATAACAGTGCAATAACCACCTGGTTACATAGCTCTCCTGAAATATGGTTCCCTGGTGAGGCAGAGCAGAGTGTTTAAGTGCTGGCAGGCAGATGGAGCATAGGAAGGAAAGAGTTCAAAAAAGAACAGGGAAACTTCAGAGACCATCTGACCTATACTGATCCTGATTCAAATCCTAGAGATGGTCACTGATGAGGAGTTAAGGCTGAATATCTTATACTTATCAGGGGACATTTTAAAGTGGTCAAAACAAACCAAAAAGGAAAGAAAAGAACATCTCGTTTAGAAGTAACTAAACAAATCAGACTTCCCTGGTGGCTCAGATGGTAAAGCATCTGTCTACAATGCGGGAGACCTGGGTTTGATCTCTGGGTGGGAAGATTCCCTGGAGAAGGAAATGGCAACCCACTCCAGTACTCTTGCCTTGAAAATCCCATGGACGGAGGAGCCTGGTGCAGGCTAATGCCCATGGGGG
>NW_011408148.1:0-554 GCF_000754665.1 Bison bison bison | reverse complement strand
ATTTGGTCTAGCTTAATTCAATTGCCTAGATACAGCCTGCATAAACTCCTGATTATCTCAGAAAATGGCATTCCTGGACTCACCCAGGCCGTAGGTGACTCAGAAGAGAAAACATGTTTGAATCCCATCAATTTTTTAAGCAGGTCTGAATTTACTTGGTAGGTAAAATATTCAACTGAGTCTAAATTCATTATTTGATCATTGTGTTCTCAAAGTTGATCCTTTTAAATACTTAAAAAAAAAAATCTACTTACGTGGTTTCACAGAATGAAAGACAATGTATTAGATTTGTGGTCTTGTTGGCATAAAGAAAGAAAAATCCGTCTTGAGGCCAGTTTGCTCTATAATAGTTTCATGATTATTATCCAACAATGTCTTTGGATAATTAATTGGATAAAATTCAAATAGGTTTGAAATTGTTTCCTCTAAAATGTTAACTTTTTAATTTCATAACTGTGATATGTAATAAAGCAGTTTAAAATAACAGATTAGCATAGCTTTTGAAGGCATTTGCAATATAATGGAAGTAAAACTAAATTGAAATTCAAAGTCTG
>NW_011408147.1:0-515 GCF_000754665.1 Bison bison bison | reverse complement strand
CCTAAGTCTAGGTTAAATGTAGAAATCAGTATGATAAGTAATGAAGAGTCTCTCAGGCAACAGTAGAGTATGAAAGGCACATGACATTAGGTTTAAGAAAAAAGGCTTAATTTGGAGAGCATAAATTGTCAGGATGAGAACATTTTGATGTTGTTCTATAACCGTAGAAAACATAAAATATTTTTTAAAACAATATTGGATTTAGAAACTCCCCCTTAACCCCTGATAATCATAAATTTGTTCTCTACATCATAACTCTATTTCTGTTATGAAGATAAGTTTATCTTCAAAAGTTTTCCAGTGTTACATTTAGATTTTTAAACACCTTTTTTTTTTCCTGTATTGTATGAGATAATGTTCTAAATTCATTGTTTTACATGTAACTGTCTGATTTCCTCAGTGCCAGTTTTGAAAAGATTATCTTTTCTCCATTTTACATTTTTACCATTTGTGTTGTAGATTAATTGGAGATGTGTGTGGGTGTATTTAGGGACTCACTATTCTATTTCATTGAT
>NW_011408146.1:0-655 GCF_000754665.1 Bison bison bison | reverse complement strand
GGGACTACCATCCCCTGAGCACAAATCTCCCTCCACCTCATATGCTAAGCGTGCATTTCTCATTCCTCAGACTACAAACATAGAGATGTAGGAAGCTGAACAGAGTGGTTGCTGAATCCAGACCATAACCTGGAAGGATAGCTCATGTTAACTGGTTTGCCTAATACCATCTTGTCTTCTTATAATTCTTTTTTCTGTTACTAGAATGCAGCAAAAGTAAAAACGTAGTTCTCTCATAAGTAAGTTCTCAGGAGCCCTTCATGGTTATACGATTTCAGAAACCAGATGCTATAAAATTAGCCATATGTACCTGCAGGAAATGCAGGTTTGATCCTTGGACCAGGAAGATGCCCTGGAGGAGGAAATGGCAACCCACTCCAGTATTGTTGCCTGGAAAATTCCATGGACAGAGGAATGTATTGTCCATGGGATGATAAAGGAGTCGCACATAAGTTAACAGTGACAACCTCCATAGGGGTTTTATATAAGCCTGAATGTTGGCCAAAGTAAAAAGGCTGAGAGAGCCTATTTGAATTGAGGAGAGCCCCGTTTGGGCTTCCCAGAGAAGGCAATGGCACCCCACTCCAGTACTCTTGGCTGGAAAATCCCATGGACGGGAGAGCCTGGTGGGCTGCAGTCCATGGGGTCGCGAAGA
>NW_011408145.1:0-808 GCF_000754665.1 Bison bison bison | reverse complement strand
AGCCAATTAAAGATTAGCAGCAACCTGTTCCATTAAGGTGCTGGTAGTATCACCTGTAATTCTAATAGAAGGAGCAGCTATAGCCCACTATGTCTAGCAGATGTCCAAACTCAACATCTGCCACTCCAGGGTCTCTGACATAGAGGGCGAAGTGCTTCAATAATCCCTACATATATTTCTATATTATAGCACAGAGAAATATGACTCTGACTCATCAAGCAAAGAAGGGTTTATGTCCACTGAACTCATGTTAAGGTGGGAAAGATATCCAAAATATCAAAATATTTTGGAGTATAGTTTCTAATGCATTTAAATTTTATTTTTTTAAAAATTTTATTGTAATATAGTTGATTTACAATGTTGTGTTAGCTTTAAGTGTACAGCAAAGTGACTCAGTTCCACATTTATATATTCTACTTTACATTCATTTCCATTATAGGTTATCACAAGATATTGAGAATAGTTCTCAGTGCTATACAGTAGGTCCTTGTTTATTTTATATACAGTAACGTGTATATGTTAATCCTAAACTCCCAATTTATCCCTCCCCCACTGTAAATTTTATTGATAAGGGATATTTAATTCATGACAGAGATAGAAAAACACTAGTTTTTCTTTTATTTCATTCTTTTCCTCAGTCATTTACTTACTCATAATTTTTATCCATTCAACAAAATTTGATGTGGCTGAGATATGTCTATATTAAGACATTAAGGAAGTACTGTGTTTTCAGGTGGTCTGATTTCCAGTTGATTTTTTTCTTTATGGCCACATATAGCTGGGTGATGAGTTGTTTAACGGATTCCCT
>NW_011408144.1:0-618 GCF_000754665.1 Bison bison bison | reverse complement strand
CTGTCAGGAAGATTTAATGAGAGAAACTGGTACAATAAATAGTAAGCTCAGTACTAATGCCAGCCCCTTTCTCCTCATGATCCATTCCCACTTCTAGGACTTTCCACTGCGGTCAGCCTTCCTGCCTCTCTTCCTTCTATAGTTACTTTTTTTCACACTTGTTCTTGTGCATTTTAGAGACCAGCTGAACACCATATATATGACAGGCACAAGACACTCTTTACGCGCTCAAACAGTTTCTAGTAGGGTAGACAAGTAATGAGTACAGTTACCTTATCTTAAATGTCATCTGGGATCAATGATGCCATTTCTGTGGATCTTTATTTTCTTATTTATTAGCTGTGCCTCACAGCATGTTGGATCTTCGTTCCACAACCACAGGTGGAACCCTCACCCTCTGCACTAGAAGCATAGAGTCTTAACGTCCGGACTATCGGGGAAGTCCCAGTAGTAAGTACTTTTAACATTAATACAAGGATAAGTACATGGCTGGTGTGTGGGTCAAGCACATGAAAGGAACGTGTAATCCAGTTCCAGAGCAACAAAGCTTTGTTGTTGTTCAGTCACTCAGTTGTGTCTGACTCTGCGACCCCAAGGACTGCAGCACGCCAGAGTTCC
>NW_011408143.1:0-530 GCF_000754665.1 Bison bison bison | reverse complement strand
TTCTCTGGGAATCTCCCCATGATGAAGAATCCATTTGCCAATGCAGGAGATGCAGGCTTGATCCCTGGGTTGGGAAGATTCCCTGGGGAAGGAAACGGTAACCTGCCTCTTGCCTGGAAAATCCCATGGACAGAGGAGCCTGGCAGGCTACTGCAGTCCATGGGGTCATAAAATAGTCAGACACGACTGAGTGACTAAACAACAACAAGGAAAATACACATCAGATTCCAAAGGTTTAGTATTAAAAAAAAAGTGTAAAAATTCCTTAGTAACTTTAGTATTGATTACATGTTGAATTGATAATATTTTCGGTGTATTTAGTTAAATAATATATTATTTCTAAAATTCAGTTCAGTTCAGTTGCTCAGTCGTGTCTGACACTTTGCGACCCCATGGACTGCAGCACACCAGGCCTCCCTATCCATCACCACTCCTGGAGCTTGCTCAAATTCATGTCCATCGAGTCGGTGATGCCATCCAACCATCTCATCCTCTGTCATCCCCTTCTCCTTCCGCCTTCAATCTTTCCC
>NW_011408142.1:0-736 GCF_000754665.1 Bison bison bison | reverse complement strand
TAGATAATTTATAGTTTAGATAGTGGTGGTGACATTTCACTAGTGTAGACAGAGAAAAGAAAAGTGCAACAGTTTCAAGGTGGACACACTGCTCAATTCTGGGTATGTTGACTGAAGGAAATTATTAGACCTCTGGCTGAAGATTCATGTTTAGAGTTATTCACTTTTAAGTAATAATTGAATACAGAGGTAGACAACATTATCCAGGGAGAGACAATAATGAGAAGAGGACTAAAGAGTAAACCAAACTTAATCATACGTCAAGTAAGTGTGGCTCTAAAGAAAATGTCACAGAAATAGTAGGAAAGCCAGAAAAGCATGATGTCACAGGAGGACGACATCATCATCTCATGGGAGGAAATACTTTTAAAGAGGAAATAATCAACACTGTTAAATGCCAGAGGAAAACAGCATAAAACAGAGACTGAAAAATGCTCACTGGACTTGACAATAATGAGGTGAAAAGTAATACAGTGGTAAATTCAGCAGAATAAGGAAGTAGGAATTCAGATGGTAAATTAAGGGCAAAGAAACAAAGGTAGTTTCTTCTCATCTCTCGGATCAAATTTTACTCTTTATTTTATAAAGGTATTATTCCAGTCAGATGGTGAAGAAGGACAGAAATAAAAGAGGCACTAACCATGGAAAGAACAGTTTCAAAAAGTGTTTTAGGCTTCTTTTTAATGTGTTCAATGTCAGTTCAGTCCTTTTTTAAGAAGATAGAATCACTGGCAGG
>NW_011408141.1:0-528 GCF_000754665.1 Bison bison bison | reverse complement strand
GCAAGATAAAGTGCAGAATTTGAAAGTCAGGAGTGAGGGAGCAATATCTACAGGAAAGATAGCAAAAGGTATGCTTTTACTTGTTCTCTTTTAGTTTTACAGTTAATGCTTTAAAAGAGGCTTTGATTTTGATCGAACTGTTAAGAAAAATGGATAGAAATTTTTACATGTTACAATAATTCTTGATTGTTATCAATTGATTTTGCAGTTTGTGAATTTTTAAGCTGATTGGCTGTGTTCTCTTCAGTCTGTTAAAGCCTATTTTTTGATCATTTTCCTGCTTATTTTTGCAACTGACAGAATATAAGGGAAATAAAATTAGATAAAAGCAAGACAAAACACTTTTTGCTTCTTGTTAGTGTCTTGATCTTTTTGATTATTGGTGTTTTTTTTTTTTGGAAATTAATAGCCAGGCAATGTCAAAAAAATCCCTCCTATGCTTATAGTATTTTATGAATATAATTTAGTTTACTTAAATATCCTAAGTATTATAATTCTACTACTCTTTCATTTCATAGCCAGATCTTT
>NW_011408140.1:0-693 GCF_000754665.1 Bison bison bison | reverse complement strand
TTAGTTTTCTGGTGGAGACATTAGGGTTTTCTATAGAAAGTATCATTTCTCTATAGTAGTGACAGTTTTCTTCTCTTAGGCATTGGATGTCTCTTATTACTTTTTTGTCCAAATACTGTTGAACCAGAGTGGCAAGAGTGAGCATCCTTGTCTTGGTCCTGATTTTAGAGGAAAAAGCTTTCAGATATCCACCTCTGTGGGTTTGCCTTTATTATGTGGAGATGTATTTTCTCTATGCTCATTTTTCTGAGAGTATTTACCATGAATGGATGTTAGATTTTGTCAATGCTTTTTCTATGTCTATTGACAAAATCTTGTGCTTATCTTCCTTTATTTAATGCGGTGTATCACGTGGATTGACTTATGGATTTTTAACCATCCTTGCATCTCTGGAACAATGCTACATGGTAATCATTTATGATATCTTTAATAGATTGTTGAATTCACAAAATCTTGTGCTTATCTTCCTTTATTTAATGCGGTGTATCACGTGGATTGACTTATGGATTTTTAACCATCCTTGCATCTCTGGAACAATGCTACATGGTAATCATTTATGATATCTTTAATAGATTGTTGAATTCACAAAATCTTGTGCTTATCTTCCTTTATTTAATGCGGTGTATCACGTGGATTGACTTATGGATTTTTAACCATCCTTGCATCTCTGGAACAATGCTACATGGTAATCAT
>NW_011408139.1:0-504 GCF_000754665.1 Bison bison bison | reverse complement strand
TTTTTTTTTTTTAATCTCAGGCAGCTGTTTTGACCAGAACACTTTGCTGGACTATCATGCCCACATTTGATTATATTGTATTGGTTTCCCATAAAACTGCTTTTACTGATTTGCAGTTTGATATAAACTCACCAGATTATATTGAAGGTGTCTCTAAAAACACAGACCTATAAAACTCACTATAAAGATGATTAGGATGTTTCTCATTCAATCACGCAGTGTTTTCTCTCCATTACCCCCCACTTCAATTCAGGCATCTTGAAATTACTCCTCTTTTGGTGTAAGTATACAAAACAGCTTTAATTCTCCTGAACAAATAGAGGTTTTGTTTGTTCACTTGTTTTGGGGTAACTGAAAAACTTCTTTGTCTTTTTCTGTGCTATCTTTTTAGATAATCATAGAGCCAAATTGATTGCTCACATACAGTCTCAGCTAGGTCATAATGATATGCACAGGTCTTATATTACTGTCCTTTAAACTTCATATTATTTTTCTTCTACTTAC
>NW_011408138.1:0-744 GCF_000754665.1 Bison bison bison | reverse complement strand
ATTTAAATAATGACTTCAGGTCAGGATATATTCAATGGCTCAAATGGTACCAACAAATACCTCTGTCTCGGTCTTTTATATTATGAACATTATGTAGAGACTAGGTAGTTACAGTGTCTTTTTGGTTATTTCCACACAAGTTCTTGGGTGTATTCTCTCCTTCTAGCCCAAACTGGGTCATATGCTTATCCTTAAAGCAATCACTATGGGCAGGTAGATGGAATACAGCTTTGGCAAGTACAATCCCGGCAAGCTTTGTGAATAGGTTTGGGGGATGGATAAATTCCTCAAAGAAAAGTCAGAGGTATAGTCAATGAGAGAGGGAATGAATGAATGTTGAGTAGGCAAGTAACATATGATAAACAGGTATCTAAAAATTTCGTATCAATTTACAAATTCTTTTAATTAAGGATTTAAGACTTTAAGATATAAGATCAAAGATTAAAATTTTTTAATAGTTAATTTACTTAAATTCTTTATCCCCTTTTAGCTTACTTGTAAAACTCAAAACCAAGAAAATGCCCTGTATTAATCTTACAGCTTATCATACCTCATTCCCCATTTCAATACCAGGTGCTACTGAAATAAGAAATCTTAGATTGAGGATCACAGCTAAGCAGCATCTACTCTTACCTCCTAATATGGATTTTTGAGGAGTATTGTGGGAGACTAGTAGTCTTAAGAGTTCAAAGATTACTACAGATTTAGTTTCTCAGATATTTAATTGCCATTCCACAAAAAACT
>NW_011408137.1:0-650 GCF_000754665.1 Bison bison bison | reverse complement strand
TGTGACCCCAGAGCAAGCAGCCCACCAGGCTCCCCTGTCCCTGGGATTCTCCAAGCAAGAACACTGGAGTGGGTTACCATTTCCTTCTCCATAGTGGTAGAGCTATAACTATATCTTAGCATACCCATCTGTATGCTCAAAATATTTTAACTGAGTTAAAAATTTTTTTTGATTAATTGGACTCTATTCCTTGAGATCTCCCTTACTGTTGTAACTATCTAGGTATTTATATTTTATTCATCTTTAGATATTTTTAAAAGAGTAATCTTTAATATCAAATTTGCATCAACTAGCAGAAACGACAGTTATACTTAACTTATAATTTAGATGTATTGCATTTTAAATACAAGCAAAGTGAGTAATAACAGAGCTTTATAAATTGGTTCATTCTGAATATATATATATTATATTCAAATTATATATGAATATAACTGCAAATATTTTTCACAGAACCTCATAGTTTAAGGCTATGTAATTTCACATTATTCAGAAATAAATCATTTTATAATTCAGCTCCCTATGGTGGAAAAATTTTTTTAAATTTCTTTTAAAAGTTGTTGACCAGTTTTCCTTTTTTAAAGCTAGATCAGAAAACAAACAAACAAACAAACAAACAAAAAACTACTCAAAACCCAAATAAAATTTAAATA
>NW_011408136.1:0-729 GCF_000754665.1 Bison bison bison | reverse complement strand
TTTTTTTTTTTTTTATTACCCTCTCCCCCTCAAGGATCTTGTAAGGCATTTTTTCCTAATCATCCCTATAAAATATTAATATTATAGATATAATATAAATCTATTTGTGTACTGTATGCACATCTGTACTTTATATGTAAAAAGTAAAAAAAACAAAAACAAACTTTTTCCCCTTTAGGGATGATACCAACCCCACTGAGAATACATGCTGTATATAGTTGTGGGGTTTTCTGTTTGTTTTTGATGACAGTATTTTACAGAAGGATGACTTGTGCTTTGGAATCAGTCAGATCTTGGTTTCAATCTTGTTTTGGACTTTTTTTTTTCCATTTAATAATTACTCAACCCAAGTGGTTTACTTAATCTCTCTGAGTCTCAATTTTTTCATTTATGAGATGGTGATCATGATTCTTATTTAAAGTCTTGGAAGCTTAATGAAATATGGGTTGTGAAAACTATTGGTATAGTGCTAAAAATTGGGTAAATCTCAGCTTTAATAATTCTTTATTATTTTTCACTATTATCTTTCTGAGATGGATTTCTGACAATTTTATCGTTCCCTCTGGCCACACCAAAGAATCAGATAGCCCTTTATTAGAGTGACATGTGCATCTTGAGTCGGTGGTAAGGACTGCATTGAAACATGCCTGTGTATTATTTCATTTACTTCTCACAGCAGTCCTGTAATGTAGCTGTATCCCACCTTGTAGCTGAGAGGAACTGTGGCTG
>NW_011408135.1:0-775 GCF_000754665.1 Bison bison bison | reverse complement strand
TCTCTATCTTTTTTTCTTCTACAAAATGGAAGAGATAACACCAGACTCTCCTATCTTAACTCACAAAAATCCATGAGAAGCAGCTAAGCTACTAAGTATAAACATGCAAAGCTTTAATGCTTCAAATTAACCTCAGATTGTGATGCTTGCTAAAATGGCTTCAGGAACATTTTCAGTGTATGTATTTTAATAGGAGATATTTGAGTAATGACAATGGTAATCTTTGAGTCATGAGATTTTTTATGATTTAATACTAAAGTGATTTATTTGTATTTTTAATATTTCTAGAAAAATAATTTATGGTACAAATGAAAAGGGAATATACTATGGTGAAATCATTTACTCACTTTAAAAATCCTTTTTCATCATACATTTTTTTCATGTTTCCTGTTTAAAAAAAATGTTTCAAGGTCAACTCTAAATTTCAAAAAATAAGATAACCCTAGATTTTTGACATAAAAAATGTTTTAAAATAGTTCAAAAAGCAAATAATTAAATATTGATGATAATGTAATAATTATACAGCAGGTGACATGTTTCAGAAAATATTTGATATAATCATTTTATTTAAATATACTAACTCATTCTTATACACTACCAAAAATCACACAAGAATATAGGATTCTACTGAGATTTATGCTAGGCCTAGGTAGTCTATATAGTTGGAAGACTATTAAGCATGATATACAGATGCCAGTAGATATAGTGTATAGATTATATTCTAGTCAAATGGAGTAAATCTGAATTTACAATCATTGTTGCTCAGTCGCCAAGC
>NW_011408134.1:0-820 GCF_000754665.1 Bison bison bison | reverse complement strand
TGTCCTCAATATATCCAGTTTTGCAATCAACACTAAGCAAATTGTACTTGTGTTTGTTTGCACCAGATTTCTGGATCTGATAAGTACACAAGAACAAGGCCAGCATCTTCAGAACGCTTACACTTAAGGAAGGAGGAGAATATAAAATTCTTTGTGAAGATGTAAAAGTCAAGCCTCTTACGTCTGTGTTTAGCAGAGTTCCTGAAATAACTATGTGTTAGACAAGAACATGGAAAAATAAAATTATTTAAGAGAAACATAAAAGCCTGATTGAGAAAAGCATGGAGGAAGAGATAAACAGTTTGCTGAAAATCTTCTCCACTACACTGAAATGGTATCACCATTCCACATCAAAAGACTATGTTTGCGTTTGATTCTGAGTTTCTATTTTATTCCATTGCTCTATTTATCTATCCTTGCACTAATATGCTATTTTATATTATGACTAAAATTATCCTTGGTATCCAGTAGATGCCTCCATCTTTATTGTCAGCTTGCATTGGATATTTTCTGTATATGTCTCCGTAAGTCTCAAACAAGCTTATGAATTCACACCTCCACCCTCCCAATATGCCCTCCCCCAAACTCTCAAGATTTTGAGTAATTTTTATTGCTATTGCATTCAATTTATAGATTTAGAACCTATCTTTATAACTTTCACTCTTATGCATCTATAATGGCCTTTTAGTTATTTCAGTTATCTTTAATTTCTCTCAGTAGCATTAACTAATGTTCTGAGGAGATATTGAATGCCTTTTATAAAACTTATTTTTCTGTATTGGGCACATTTTGATGTTATTATAAATGATATCATATAAGC
>NW_011408133.1:0-510 GCF_000754665.1 Bison bison bison | reverse complement strand
CACTTTCATGCATTGGAGAAGGAAATGGCAACCCACTCCAGTGTTCTTGCCTGGAGAATCCCATAGACGGAGAAGCCTGGGAGGCTGCAGTCCATGGGGTCACACAGAGTCAGACACGACTGAAGTGACTTAGCAGCAGCAGCTTTACAATGGTGTGTTAGTTTCTGCTGTACAACAACATGAATCAGCTATATGTACAAATATATCCCCTCCCTCTAAAGCCTCCCTCACATGCCCCATCCCACCCCTCTAGGTCATCACAGAGCACTGAACTGAGCTCTCTGTGCTATACAGAAGTTTCCCACTAGCTGCCTATTTTACACATGGTAGGTATATAGATCAATGCTATTTTCCTAATTCATCAACCCTTCCCCTTCCCCTCTGTGTCCATTGAATTACAATTGAATAAAGTTAAATAATGAATAAGCTTTGGATATTTGGATGATTTTTAAAGAAAAATAAAGCTATGAAATAATGATGACTAAGCAGAATTTTATCTTGTATGATACT
>NW_011408132.1:0-634 GCF_000754665.1 Bison bison bison | reverse complement strand
CTGGGGATAATGGTGACATCCTCCAGGAGGGCTTATGCCATACCCTGGTCTGCTGTACTCAGAGGTCCTGCCCCTGTGGCAGGCCACTGCTGACCTGTACCTCCACAGGAGACACTCAAGGGCAGTTCTAGCTTAGTCTCAGGCTATCTATTTTATAGATAGCCAACATTAACCAACTCCATAGCACAGGGGACTCTACTCAATATTGTGTAATGGCCTATATGGGAAAATAATCTTAAAAAGAAGTGTATATATGTATAACTGATTCACTTTGTCATACACCTGAAAGTAACACAACCTTGTAAGTCAATTATACTCCAATTTTTTTTAATTAATGATAGTAGGAAACAGATGAGCACAGAAATAAACTTATACATGAAGAGAATTTTCCACATATGATGAACTTGAATTTTAGTTTTCATGGCCTCATGGGGCTTAAGAGACAGGTCATAAATCTCAGTTCAGTTCAGTCACTCAGTTGTGTCTGACTTTTTGCAACCCCATTGACTGCAGCACACCCGGCTTCCCTGTCCATCACTAACTCCTGGAGCTTGCTCAAACTCAAGTCCATCAAGTTGGTGATGCCATCCAACCATCTCTTCCTCTGTTGTCCCCTTCTCCTCCTGCCTTCAAT
>NW_011408131.1:0-511 GCF_000754665.1 Bison bison bison | reverse complement strand
TCCTGGGTGTAGTTTATCTCTCCAATATGAGGGTTACAAGGCCACCTGCCTCACAGGATTGTGTGCATGAGAAAAATGACCCGAGTGTTATTGCTCTGGAAAAAAAATTGTATTTCCCAAATACTATCAACATCACAAATCTAAGACACTGGCTTGTTCTCTGGAACTCTGTCCTTTCTGCTGCCATTCGATGACATGACTTCTTATATACAAGCAGCTCTTGCAAATAGGGCCCTCCATCTGCTGAAGCTCCAATACTTTGGCCACCTGCTACGAAGAGCTGATCCATTGGAAATGACCCTGATGCTGGGAAAGATTGGAGGAGAAGAGGGTGACAGACGATGAGATGGTTGGATGGCACCACTGACTCAAAGGACAGGAATGTGAGCAAACTCCAGGAGATACTGGAGGACAGAGGAGCTTGGTGCGTTGCAGTCCATAGGGTCTGAGAGAGTCAGACATGACGGAGCACCTTTATCAATGTCGTATTGATTCTTCGTCTGAGCTCTTG
>NW_011408130.1:0-583 GCF_000754665.1 Bison bison bison | reverse complement strand
AGCCTGGCTTGGAGAACTTTGAGCATTACTTTACTAGCGTGTGAGATGAGTGCAATTGTGCGGTAGTTTTAGTATTCTTTGGCATTGCTTTTCTTTGGGAGTGGAACCCACTAAAATCACCTCATTGTGTGACAACCACAAACCTTTCATCACTAGAAAACTAGTGTGTATAGTAGAAAGCATATTTCATAGAAATAACAAGAATCCTCATATATGCAGAAAGTAGACAGTATTGTAATAAATATGAATTTTAGACTAAAATGTCTTAATTTGAATTATTATTTTTGACATATAGCAACTGTATGACTTTAGAAAAGTTGTTTAAACTCACTTGTAAAATGGGAACATTTTCAATAATGTTCTAAGAGGCTGTGAAGTAATACATGTAAAACTCTCAACATGTAGTCTGTCTCAGTAATAGTTCAGTGAATGCTATTTATTATTTTGATTATTGCAGCTATGTAGCCTTAGCTAGGTTTAGAAATTCTTGTGTGTCTCATTATCTAGTCAGAATAAATATCTTGCAGTTATTTATAATACTAAAGTCTCACTCCTTTACTCATCTATTTCTGTGTGCTGATTA
>NW_011408129.1:0-540 GCF_000754665.1 Bison bison bison | reverse complement strand
ATCAACTGTAACTTCTCTTTTCCTGATGTATTTGAGTCCTTCTTTTTTTTTTTTTCTTGGTTAGTCAAGCTGAAGGTTTGTCGATTTTGTTAATCTTTTCAAAGAACCAGCTCTTAGTTTCATTGATCTTTTCTACATTTGTTTTTTAGTCTTTATTTCATTTATTTCCACTCTGATCTTTATTATTTCCTTCCTTCTAATTTTGGGCTTCTTTTGTTATTCTTCTTCTAGTTCCTTTAGTTATAAAGTTAGATAATTTATTTGGGATTTTTCTTGTTTCTTGAAGTAGGCCTGCATTGTTATCACCAGGGAAGCCCTATTTTATTCATACCTAAATAATTATTGTAATTTTAGTTAATTTTATTGCTTTTGACTTTTAACCTTTATGCTTGCTTTATAAATGATTGATCCACTACCTTTATTATATATTTACCATTTCCAGTGAGATTTTTACAATTATATGATTCCTGATTAATTAGTGCCATTCCTTTTTCAGCTTAAAGAAATCCCTTTAACATGTCATGAAGGGCCAGTTTAGTG
>NW_011408128.1:0-618 GCF_000754665.1 Bison bison bison | reverse complement strand
GTGCCCCCTGTATTGGCAGGTGGACTCTGAAGCACTAGACCACCAGGAAAATCCCTAAAGTCACCATGATTATATTTAGAAGCAACACAAAAAATATAGTGTAAATCTAATTATGACTCCCACATCTAAGAGTCATGGTGTTTAGGCAGTGGACTCCAGGTTTTCAGTGTAGCCCTTGAGCTTCTTCCAGATGCATCTCTCTACTTTCTTCCATATATTTTGTACTTTTCCTTCCAGGTTCCTAGGAAACAACCTAGATGCCACGTGCTGATGTTTGTGCTCACATTCGAATCTCCAAGTAGAATGGTTTTCTCCCTTTTCTCTTTCTCATGACCTCCTGTCTTCACTTCTCCTATAAATCTTTCCTTATTACACTTATGACTTTCATCTGTCAACTCTTACATATCATATTGTATCATAACTGTATATCTGTGTTTGAAGGAAGAATTTGTTTTCTTGCATATGTTTGGTACTTCATAACTGTTTTGAGAGTTAATCAATGACTTAAGATGGGCAAGAGTTGGAATTTTACAAGAATTGGTTTTTTATTCTTTATCAATTGAATTATTAGAAAACATTGGCTTTTTTTGTGAATTTTTTAAAAGTAGCGACCCTGGT
>NW_011408127.1:0-806 GCF_000754665.1 Bison bison bison | reverse complement strand
GTAATAAATATAACTCCAGATACTTTGTTTAAATTTGAAAGTCAATTTAGCATTTTATAATAACTTGTTTTTGCAAGATTTTTCTGAAGTGGTTAAAGAAACCTATTATAAACTCTAGGTAAAGGCAAATCCTTTAATTAAACATGCTGCATCTGCCTAGGTACACACTGGATGGAAAATTAGAAGGCTTTTAAATATTTAAGAGGGAGGAATATAAATTGGTAAGAGAATATTATTAGAGAAGACAGGATGCATAAAGAATAGTCAAACATAGATTAATTATTTCTCTCCTCCCTCAAAATAGTAGACATAATTACCAAAGATGATGAGGTTCAAGGCATGAATATTGCTCCATCTTTATTTTGATTTACTTATGTTTCTCTAAGAATTTCTTTCATTGATTTGTAGAATATTTATTGGTAAAATGTAAAAGATGTGAAGTCTGATAATACATGCACACACACACACACACACATACCACACCATGAGTAGTTATGTTTTCCAAAGAGGCCTGTAGGCCTGAATATTAGCCAAGAGGGAAAACCTAGCAAAGTAAAAATATCTGGAGACTTTTTTTTGTTTGTTTTAAATGGTTAAATTGTTTCAAAGAAGAACATATTGAGACACATATTGAAGGAACATGAATATGTATATTGTGTCAATATATTGAGCTCAGTTGCTCAGTCATGTCCAACTCTTTGCAACTCCATGGACTGTAGTCCACCAGGCTCCTCTGTCCATGGAATTTTCCAGGCAAGAATCCTGGAGTGGGTTGCCATTTCCTACTGCAGGGGATCTTCCTGACC
>NW_011408126.1:0-673 GCF_000754665.1 Bison bison bison | reverse complement strand
GGGAGAATGGCATTGAAATACGTGTAATATCATATATAGAACGAGTCGCCAGTCCAGGTTCGATGCAGATACTGGATGCTTGGGGCTGGTGCACTGGGACGACCCAGAGGGATGGTATGGGGAGGGAGGAGGGAGGAGGGTTCAGGATGGGGAACACATGTATACCTGTGGCGGATTCATTTCGATGTTTGGCAAAACCAATACAATATTGTAAAGTTTAAAAATAAAATAAAATTTTAAAAATATGTTAAGATTAAGAAATTATCTATAGTTATTGGTAAACATTGAATAATAATATAGGTTCGTTTGCTATCATATTACTTAGAAAGACTTATTTAAATCTTGCTTTCTCAGCATGTTTTGGAACCACAGTGTTGAGGCCAGATTTCCTGGGTTTGAATTCTGGGTCTGTTGGTGACCTGCTGTGTGGGCTTGGACAAGATCCTCAGCCTTTCTGTGCTCCATTTCTCCCTGTGTAGAGGACCTAATGTATTACCTGTCTCCGAGAATTACTGTGAGGATTAAAAATGCCTTAAGACATGTCAAGTGCTTATAACAATGCATAGCAGTTGCACTGGAAGTCCTCAGAAGGCTAATAGCATGGTTATTATGGATTTCTTAAAAATGGGTTTCTTTCTTATAAGGAATGAAGGAATACCTCCCAGATAGGTTT
>NW_011408125.1:0-535 GCF_000754665.1 Bison bison bison | reverse complement strand
TCTATGGGGTCGCACAGAGTCGGACATGACTGAAGCGACTTAGCAGCAGCATGTTCAGAGTAGCTAAAGCATGCTCTAGAGTTTTGGAAGTGATATCACATAATGTGTTGCTTTGAATTGAACTTCCTATCAACTAAAAAGTATTTTCAACTGTACTGCTCATAAGTCTTATCTCTCAATTTTGTACTATTCGGCTGTGGTACTTATAACTGAATTCTGGAGTTTATAGCATCAATATTGACCTGTTATACTGCATGCATCCTTCGCTTGTTGATTTATAATCTCATGGTCAAAGAAAGATGCTGTACCTCCAAGTATCACTTCTTATTTCCATGAGTAAGACATAAGAAAGATGAAGGGGAAACAGGCAATAGCAAGAAATTTTACATGTATTTCATTGGTCAGAAATATGACAAATGTCTTTCCATAACCAAAAAAGAGGCTATAAATCAAACATTTTGCTTCTAAACCACTATGGTATAAAACAATAGGAAATTAGGTAGTAAGAAATATTGGTCATAAGTCAAGTTGTAAT
>NW_011408124.1:0-548 GCF_000754665.1 Bison bison bison | reverse complement strand
AGTCTTCTCCAACACCACAGGTCAAAAGCATCAATTCTTTGGCACTCAGCCTTCTTCACAGTCCAACTCACTCATCCAAACAACCAGCCACCATCTGGTCGCCGAGGCCATCTTCACATCCCCATGTCCAGCTGTCCGCCTCCACCATTTCTGTCAGCAGCCCTGGACCATCGCCCTGTAGGCATCTGTCTGTCCACCACACCACACACCACCAGGCTACCCCCATGACATCCCCACCCATTCTCCACACACGGAGAAGCCACTCAGGCCAGGTCCTGTGTCCCCCTGGGGTGCAGATCTGGAAAGGACATGATACCCGCCCTGGAACAGCTCCTGTGGACCAGCTCAGGACATCTGGGGCCATAGAGGTAGACGCACTCAGCCACTCTGCCCTAAACTGAAGGTCGGCCTGGAGGTCCATGTAAGGGCTGAAGGGTATCCCAGGCCGGGGATCTGTGCCGACCACTCACTGCAAGCTGGTCACTGTCCTGGCCTGGAGACCCAGCTCTGAACTGACCACTCCCGAAGGCCTAAGAGCTGGGAGGTGG
>NW_011408123.1:0-609 GCF_000754665.1 Bison bison bison | reverse complement strand
CATGGGATTCTCCAGGCAAGAGTACTTGAGTGGGTTGCAATGCCCTCCTTCAAGGGATCTTCTGACCCAGGGATCAAACCTGCATCTCCGTGTTTCCTGCATTGCAGGGGGACTCTTTACCCCTGAGCCACTGGGGAAGCCCATCTCACGTATAGTGTATATGTATGGTTGAGACAATAAATACGAAACTAGCATCCATGTACTTATTGCATAGTCTGTGAAATAAATTCCAAAGCTCTTTGTGTGGTTTACAAGAGCCCCTGTACTGGCCTCTTCTTCCCCCTGAGGCTTCAGCTCTCCCCAGACTCACTGGGATGCTTCATCGCCCAGACTCACTGCACGCAGCCTTTCGCACATTCACCTTTTCTTTGCGCCTGCCAATCTCCTAACGCCTAGTTTTCTCTTGCGATGGGCTGAACTAGTCCTGCTAGCTATTCGGGTCTCAGCTTAGCTCCCTCCCATCTTCCTGGGAGAATTCCCTGCATGCCTCTCACGTGAGTGGGGACTCCCCCATTGTGTGTTCCCCTGTGCCCAGGGCTCGCATCTCCATAGTGATGTTTATGTCTCCCCCTCCCTGGGTCACGAGATGCCCGAGGGACCTGGTTTTCT
>NW_011408122.1:0-637 GCF_000754665.1 Bison bison bison | reverse complement strand
ATGAAAGTGAAAAGTGAAAGTGAAGTTGCTCAGTCGTGTACTGACCCTCAGCGACCCCAGGAACTGCAGCCCACCAGGCTCCTCTGTCCATGGGATTTTCCAGGCAAGAGTACTGGAGTGGGGTGCCATTGCCTTCGTCTGTGAGAGAAATGTAAAGTTGGCATAGAGGGGGACCCAGTGAAAAGGACAGCTAAGTGCTGCAGCTAGTACACCACCGACTGACTGACTGAACTATGCCTGATCACCTGCCCACCTCAGGACATCTGTAGTGACTTAAACAAAATCTCTTCATTGTTTGAAATTGTTTGAGTTGAGGTTTCCACTTCTTGCGGTAAAGAATATCTCAACTGACACAACAGTTCAATAAAGTCGGATAGTTCCTTACTGAAGGTTCTCCCAGAATCCTTATTATGAACGTTCATTTGTTTGACTCAAGAGATTTATAAAGTAATTACTATTTCCCAGATTTAATTGGCTGTGGGTTCTGTTCTTTCGAAGTTCATCCCACAGGACAAGATCTAGTCTGACTTCCGGGTTTTACAAAAGTAGAAGCTGAGACCCAAAGATTTCAAGGACTTTTCTAAGCTACCACTAGTAGTTAGAGACAGCTCTGGGCCTAGAGTACAGGCCTTCTGAC
>NW_011408121.1:0-508 GCF_000754665.1 Bison bison bison | reverse complement strand
TTCCTCCCTCTTAAAACGATGAGAACCATGAGCCAGAACTCATTAAGAAATTACCCAGTAAACACTCTGACTCCCAAGTTGCTTTCTGACACCAAGCAACTTTCTTTGATCAGTAGAAACAGCACATTATATTCACTATAGACCTTTAAGTGGGAGTCACTGCCAAGAAATTCCAACAGAGATGAAAATACCAGAATTTTGAAGTTGAACCACAACTGCTCCTTGATACCACAGTACACTGTGTTTAAAGAGTTTAATTCATTACTATTTAAATTTGCAAATATTTCTACATCCACTTAAAAATATCCTTTTTCATTTGGCTCCCCTCCTTGAAACTCAGAGTATTATTGTCCTATAACTTGAAACTATACCCTGGGATTGTTTGATTATAGTGCAGAAGTAGATTTCCAGAGCTCCATAGACTGCCGCTTGTTACGTAATGGCGCACAACACACAAGCCATGTGGCGGGGGTGGGTTTCCCCCCCCCCCCCCCCCCCCCCTTTCCTT
>NW_011408120.1:0-547 GCF_000754665.1 Bison bison bison | reverse complement strand
TATGTAAAAGGGAGAGTCAAAACTAACTAAATTTTGGTTGATTCATTTGGAGATCATGCAATCTAAAAAATAAAAAAGATCATCACTGATTAGATTACCTAGGATAGAGTAGTTCCATAAAACCATTTTCTCAATGAATTGTTGGACACATGTATTCACCTGGATATTGTTGAGATATAAATGAGTATTTTTTGAAGCATATAGTGAAATAAATTAGAATATATGTTTTTAATGGTATCAGTACTCATTCTGATACTAATCAGTACAGTGAACACCTATCACCTCTCTGAACTTACTGTCTATTTCTCCTGCTTTATTCCCTTTGCTGTAGCCCATACTTGTCTTCTTAATGCACTCGGAGTGTTCCAAGTGGACCACATATATGCCTGCCTCAGATATTTGAATTAAACTCCTTTTTTAAATTGATGTATTGTTGATTTACAATAATTCAACTCTTCCTTTTATTTAAACCAAGGTGCACAAACTTTTCTGTAAGGTACAATAGTAATCTTTTTTTCTTCCTGTGTTTGCAGACAATATGGTCTTT
>NW_011408119.1:0-500 GCF_000754665.1 Bison bison bison | reverse complement strand
TAATTTTTTTAATAGACCCTAGTCTTTCCCATTCTATTGTTCTCCTCTATTTCTTTGCATTGATTGCTAAGGAAAACTTCCTAACACTCCCTGATATTCTTTGGAACTCTGCATTGAAATGGATAAATCTTTCCTTTTCTCCTTTGCTTTTGTCTTGTCTTCTTTTCACAGTTCTTTGTAAGGCCTTCTCAGACAGCCATTTAGCTTTTTTTTTTTCTTTTTCTTTTTATTGGGGATGGTCTTGATTCCTGTTCCCTGTACAATGTCACAAACCTCCATCCATAGTTCATATGTCGTGTACAACATGCTAAATGCCAGGCTTGAAGAAGCACAAGCATGAATCAAGAATGCTGGGAAAAAATATCAACAGCCTCAGATACTTAGATGAAATCACTCTTATGGCAAAAAGTGAAGAAATGTAAAGAACCTCTTGATGAAAATGAGAAAGAGTGAAAAATGTGGTTTAATACTCAACATTCAAAAAGTAAGATCATGATATC
>NW_011408118.1:0-646 GCF_000754665.1 Bison bison bison | reverse complement strand
AATGGTCACCATCCACATGGTCATCTGAGCTGGAGCCATAGAGACACTCTTCCTCACTCCCCTTTACCAACTCTGCTCTCCCAGTGGATGACAGCTCTACCTTGGAAGTGATGCCTTTTCTTCCCACAACCACAGCCACAGCCCAACTTTCTGTCTCCTCTCACACGCACTGTTACAGTGACATCCTCGTGACTTGCCTCTCTGCCAGTTTCCCCAATTCCGACGTGTCTTTGCACTGCTGCCAGAGATTCTTCCCTATAAACCAACCCTGGCCGGGCATTCCTTACAGGCTAGGACCCAAGCTGCTTACTTTGACATTCAAGACACTTGACTGCCAAACCCCAAACTGCCCTTGCAGACTTACTTCCTGCTGCTCCTTCAGTGAATCTCTCCCCTCCCCAAACACTGGGCCCTTTCCCAGCTTGAGAGCAGAGAAAGAAATTGACACAATCCAGAAAGGTCTATACAGTCACAAGTAGGTGGGACCATACAGAGCCCTCCACACAATCTCCCTTGCTGGCAGAGTCCTGTGCCATCTTTGCCTGGCATAGGACACCTCCCCAGAGGTGCTGCTCCCACCTTCCCCAGGCAATTAGATCGATGCTTCGTCTCAGGAGCTGTGATTTCCTTTGTTCCTGATCCTGTT
>NW_011408117.1:0-677 GCF_000754665.1 Bison bison bison | reverse complement strand
CACCCACTGTCGCATTCTCATAAATCTCAAAAATCATATTTTTCTTATTATGCATGAGAAACACACAGACCTCAAAGGTATATAAAATAAGGCAAAAATAACTGAGTGGATTGAGAAGATTGCTTTTAATGGCTTCCTATAATTCAGCCTGATACTGAAGAATTTATTTTTGTGTTTTTTAAGGTAAAATGTCATTGAAAACAAAATCTTCTTCATTTCTAGGCCATTAGAAATAACGATCACCTTCTCTCTAAGGATGACTCTTTGCCTTTTAAATATAACAGTGATGTTATCTCCTATTTTTGATGTAATATTCAATTTTTCAACCCACCAACAATGCTGTTAGTTAATCTCTCTAATTTATAATATCTAACTTTACAAATAAAAATAATTTCCGGGACTATCTCTCTTAATCAGTAATATTTTTTCTTGACCTGGTACCTCATTTATCCAAAATCTCTACAGTAAATAAAAAGAAAATTTAATTAATACTCATTATTTTTACATTTTGACTAATAATACTAAATCTAGCTTAGTTTAAATACTTCATACCCTAATACATTTTTTTGTTTGTTAGTCGCCCAGTTGTGTCTGACAATTTGCAACCCTATGGGCTGTGACTGCCAGGCTCCTCTGTACATGGAATTCTCCTGACAAGAATACTGGAGTGGGTTGCC
>NW_011408116.1:0-821 GCF_000754665.1 Bison bison bison | reverse complement strand
TTTACTTTTTTGTATAAAAAGGTGAAAGGTTGGCATTCATAACTTGATAACATTTTTAATGCCTTCCCTGTTTCTTCTGTATTCCTGCCCACCTTTGTCCTCTTTCTATTGAAATTTTCATTTCCTACACAGGCGCATTACAAAGGATGCAAGCATAAGCCAACAGATGTTGCAGAAAGAAAAAATAAAAGTTTACCACTGCTTCAAAACATAAAGATATATTTTTAAAGTGGATTGAGTCATGTATATCAGATTGCACATTTATATTTATTAGAATTTCTTTTCACACCACCACCTCTCAATGGCAGGGGAATTTGTTCCTTTAATTGACAATGAAGGGAAAGTTAATATGATCATACATGTCAACGGGGACTTTCCAAGTGGCTCAGTGGTAAAGAGTCTGCCTGCCAAGGCAGGAGACGCCAGAGACACCGGTTCGATCCATGGTTTAGGATGGTTCCCTGGAGGAGGATGTGGCAACCTGCTCCATTATTCTTGGAAAATTCCACTGACAGAGAAGACTGGCTGGCTACAGTCCATGGCATTGCAAAAAAGTTGGACACGACTGAGTGACTAAGCACACACACATATATTAATATCAGTGTAAGTGGCACCTGTGTAACAGAAAAAGCCTGTGTGTTGGTAATCTGACCAGCCTTTAAGAAGGCAAGTGTGTTGAATAATGGAGCCCATGTGCAAGGTTAAGTGGAAAAGAAACAGGGGCTGCACAGACTCTCTTGTAGTCTCAAATACCTTTAAGAAGATAGAACTATAGGGATTTGGGTGGCTTGTATTATCCATGTGGGCTTCCCTGGTGGCTC
>NW_011408115.1:0-651 GCF_000754665.1 Bison bison bison | reverse complement strand
GCCATTGAGTTCTCATTCTTTTTATTCTTTTAACTAAAAGGTATAGTCTTTGGTTACTTTTGTAAGGCTTGCATTTACCTCAAATGTTACCCTATGGCCTTGATCAATTTGGTTAAAGTCCAGGTTACACCAAGTAAGAAGCAACAGGTTGTGAGTTACCAAGGAAGCAAACGCCTCTTGTTGCTGTCTCAGAAATGAGCAAAGGGAGCTAAAGTCCCTTCCGCATAGGGGAGACGCCCACCAAGGAAGTCCGTCTATTATTGACAAAGGCATGGCTCCACAAACCTAACAGTTAGAAGGATTATGGAAGTTTGTATACGAGTGGGTCCAGGACAGGAACACATTATCCTGAGTTTGCAGTCCCGGTAGGGTAGTCGTGCCAATCAGGAACAGCAGAATTATTCACAGCAGCTCCATCCTGACTCTGTGGTCGCTGATGGAAAACGAAACGGGTCTTCAATGGTTCCTTCAGGTCAGGAAGGAAGGTCCCTTTTCCTCTGCTGCTGTCTTGAGCCGGGAGTGGTGAATCTAGGGAGTAATCCCCGCAACTTGAACTGCAGTGGGAGTGGTTAGCACAATAGCGTATGGCCCTTTCCAGGTGGGGGATAATGTCTGCCGATTCCCATCCTTTACCCATACTAAGTCTCCTGG
>NW_011408114.1:0-509 GCF_000754665.1 Bison bison bison | reverse complement strand
CTCCTCTGTCCATGGAATTTTCCAGGCAAGAATACTGGAAATGGCAACCCTCTCCAGTATTCTTGCCTGGGAAATTTCATGGACAGAGGAGTCTGGTGGGCTACAGTCCATGGTGTTGTAAAGAGTTGGCCACAACTGAGTGGCTGAGCACACACAGAGATAAAAAGTTGCAGAATTGAAAATAACATTCTTTGAGCTTTACAGAAACATAGTGACCTGACCTACATGGAAGGCTACAAGAACAAAGGATTCCTACACCTAGAAGTTTGCAACAACTAACCACACCCTTCATTCTCCTTGCCTCAAAAATACTTTGCTGAAACCCTTCAGGGAGTTTGGGGTTTTGTGAGCATGAGTCACCCATCTCCTTGCATGGCCCTGCAGTAAATCTTTCTCTGCTCTAAACTCCAGCATTTAAGTTTGTTTGCATTTGATAACAAGGATAGGAGATTGGCAGCAATTTAGGTAGAATCTAGTGTAAGAGGCAGCAGAAAGGTAATACTAACTTT
>NW_011408113.1:0-563 GCF_000754665.1 Bison bison bison | reverse complement strand
TCCGAACTCTATGGAACCATTCCCACTAGGTTTTCTTTTAACTGGCTGACCATCCCTTCTTTTTCACCCTGCTCTGTAGCTGCCTCCTCTTCTTCTACTCAGCATTAAATTTCTTTTCACTTGACACACTCCTCAGATGATCTCATCCATACCCTGTACACGAATAACTCCCAAACCTTGACCTGCTGCCAAGGACTCTCTACCGATCTTCAGACCCATGTATCCATCTGCCTACATGACATCTGCATGTATAAGTTTAATAGGCCCCCCAAAAAGAACATGGTGCAAACTTGAGCTTGTGATCATTCTTCTTGACATTGTACCCTTTGTCCAGCAAGTGACCCTACCATTCGCTTAGCTGTGCCTGTAAATATCCCAGTTGTTAACTTTAGTAAGTGCTGGTATTCTTGCCTGCTTAGCTTTCATTCACCATTGTACTGATAAGAGCTCCTCAAATTTCCTTTCCTACTCTATATTCAAATGGCTATATCTTTCCTTCTCTCCTTTGCCTTTCCCTTCTCTTCATTTCACAGCTATTTGTAAGGCTTTCTCAGGCACCCATT
>NW_011408112.1:0-535 GCF_000754665.1 Bison bison bison | reverse complement strand
GGGTGCCATTAACAGTGCAAATCTATGCTGCCAGCAGCCTCTCTCATTCTATTTGCACTCTTGGCCATCGAGCAAGTCCAGGGCAACTGGAAAAACAACAGGGAAACAGATTCTAGAAAACTAGTAAACATATGTTCATTGAGTTCAAACTGGATTATGAGAAAAGCAAGTGGACAGTCAAGGGTGAATTTATTCTCTGGTAGAGTCAACTTTCCTTATCCACCTCTCAAGGTCTTCTCTTTATGCTTTGGACTTTTTTGTGACTAGAACTTAAGTTACAGATATTATAAGGTAGCAAGATGGTAAAATAAGATGGAACATGAAACACAAATTACTTCAAGTGAGCAGAGTTTAACTAAAATGTTTTATAATATGTTCTGTGAGTACTTCACTTTGTCATGGGATTAAAATATATATATCATCGGTTGCTTCATTTCCCTAGGGGGAGGTAATTTCCCTCCTTCATTTCCCGAGGGGGAGGTAATTTCCCCTACCTTCATTTCCCTGGAGGTAGAAGAATTCTATTGGCAGTTCA
>NW_011408111.1:0-756 GCF_000754665.1 Bison bison bison | reverse complement strand
TTTTCATGTTAGTGTTCAGAAACAAAATTTCAGTGCTCTTTACTCATTTGTAACTCTCATGAAACTTAAATCGTACTAACTCTACTTTCAGAATATATCACAAATTTGATCATTCCCTACTTCTTAATTCCTCCTGCTAAGTCTCCACATTTATACTGGCCTCAAAAGTCAGTTCTCCTGCTGTAGCCCAAAAATGTCCTTTTTAACCTTCTTCTGATAACATCACTCTACTTCTCCAAACTCCTACAGTATATTCCAATCACTCACTCATAGTTTAATAGAACACATTTAATATTTACAGTAGCAAGAACTGTAATCCTTATTTCATAAGTGAAGAACTTAAGGTTCAAGATATCTAATTCATTTTCTCAAGTACACATTTTTAAGTCATATACCTAGAATTGAATTTGTTTGATTTTAATGTAATTTATTTTCTTATATAAGAAATAAGGTCTCACAACTGTCAGCTTGGTTCCCACTATTTAATGTTAGTCTTACCTTCTGGAGGCTTGTTCAGAACCTGAAGAATAACTTGAAGTTACTCATAAACACTTGGAATTATTTTTCATCCAGTTTGACAAAGAGGACAAAAGGCCACTTTATTACTTGAGCATATAGTTTATTTGACTGTCCATGCATTTGCTTCATGGAGTCTTCTGATTATTCAAGTCATTTTAAGTGCAGTGTAGATTATTTGAAAGCAATTCCACGGTACACACACTGAAAAACAAGTTTATTGCTTTAGGAAATATATCA
>NW_011408110.1:0-519 GCF_000754665.1 Bison bison bison | reverse complement strand
TCTGTGGGCCTTAATCACATTTCATTATGAATGAAATAATCCTAAGGTCAAAGTCTTTTTTTCTGTCCCAAGATTCTGTAGTTGAGAAACACAGTCTCCTTTCCCTAGACTAAAACAAATATCTCTGAGACATCTTGCATCAGCCTTTTCTCAAAAAGATGCTTGAAACCCTCTCCCGAATCTGCTTAGTCCTCACTCCATAAATAACAGGATTAAGGGCAGGTGGAACAACAACATATAGATTAGCCAGGAGAATATGAATGTATATGGGGACATTCCTGCCAAACCGGTGGGTCATGAAGGAGAAAAATGCTGGAGTGAAGAAGACTAGAATAACACAGATATGGGAGCCACAGGTATTAAGGGCTTTTCGTCTGGCCTCCCGAGAAGGAAGGCTGAAGACAGCTTGGAGTATTCTCATGTAGGAGATGACAATCAGAACCACATCAACAAGTACCATGGATATGAGAATCAATCCAAATATCATGTTCACCTTTATGTTGGCACAGGCAAGTCGAG
>NW_011408109.1:0-520 GCF_000754665.1 Bison bison bison | reverse complement strand
TGGACATTCAGTACTTGTTGGCCAAGTCTATAATAGTTTTAGATCTTCCATGACCCTAAAGGGACTTCCCAAGTGGCTCAGTGGTAAAGAATCCACGTTCCAATGCAGGAGATGCACGAGACTTGGGTTCGATTCCTGGGTCAGGAAGATTCCCCTGGAGAAGAAAATGGCAACCCACTCCAGTCTTCTGGTCTGGGAAATCCCATGGACAGAGGAGCTTGGTGAACTATAGTCCATGTAGTCACAAAGAGTCAGACATGACTGAGCAACTGAGCATGCACATTCGCTTAATCCTAAAAATGAGGGTAAAAGCTTGATCTGACATTGGGAGAAACTGAAATTGCCCAGGAAGCTCTGAAATGAATTTCCACCAACTCAACATGAAATCTTCTCACAGGATTTTGCAGCATACCTGCCTGTACATCAGATGTGTGTGTATGTGTGTGTGTGTGTGTGTGTGTGTGTGTGTGTGTGCGCACGTGTGCATGCAAGTGTGTGTGTAATGTGCTTATGTAGGAAA
>NW_011408108.1:0-556 GCF_000754665.1 Bison bison bison | reverse complement strand
GTGCTGTGACTGAGCTGGTGGCTAGGGGAATCATAAAAAAACAGATGAAGGGGGAGGCATTTTATAGAAATATAGCTGGGAGAAGAGACTCAATGCTTAGTGTGTGCTTGGCATTAAATCTCACCATAAAATGACTCTTTAGCCTTCTTTTGTTTTAATTTCCAGCTTGGTAAATATTTGTGGTTTTTGCATTTATGTAGACCAGAGAAAATGGTGTATTAGGCTACCAACAACTTTACAAGTGGTTTCTTGCATCTTGACAGATTTTATTTTTCCAATAGTGTTTTTGTTTTCCTTTTCTCTCAAATATCATTATATCTTCACTTGGAAGCCTCATGAGTGTCTTGAAATTATCATCTTACATAGGATTTTTCTTTTCCCACCCAACCTCAAAATAATTAATATTGCAGAGAAAATCTAACACTTCATATCAGTCATCGCAATTTACAATTATATTTATGTCTGTGTTTATTTTTTAAATTTCATTTTATTGTGATAAGAACATTTAACATGACCTCTACTGCCTTACATTTCAAGCACACAATATAGTATTGTT
>NW_011408107.1:0-540 GCF_000754665.1 Bison bison bison | reverse complement strand
ACCCATACTGACACCTTACCAAAGACATAAGGTTAGACTATGAGACAGTAGCCTGCCAGCCCCCTCTGCCCACGGGATTCTCCAAGCAAGAATACTGGAGTGGATTGCCATTCCCTTCTCCAGAGGGTCTTCCCGACCCAGGGACCAAACTCTGATCTCCTTCATTACAGGTAGATTTTTTACTGTTTGAGCTACAGGAAAGTCAAGATACTGTCAACTACAAACTGGCTCTTGCCAAGAGTATTGCCAGAGTCAACAACAAGGGCATTTGCCAGCTGCCTCTGTGGAGATTGAACCCTGTGCTGCTGCAGCTGTTGACCTTCACAGGCCCTGAGGGAGTTCAGGAGTGAGGCTCTCTGTGCTCCAGGATATCTGGTGGGACAGGTCTTTATAGTTGGGTATTCTCAGGAACTGATTTCATGATCCCAATCCTATCATCTCTTCATATCTAGAAAAGCACTAAATCCCTTCATGATGATATCAGATCCTTTCAACTATCAGAAAACCTCTTGTAAAGTAAGCTTTATTGCACTGAACTCC
>NW_011408106.1:0-523 GCF_000754665.1 Bison bison bison | reverse complement strand
TACGCAACTTTACTGTTACACAAACTTTACTGTTACACAACTTTACTGATACACAAAACTGCTACCTTCATCATAAAAACAATCCAAATCACCAAAAGGAAAGTGGCAATTTGAAGACAGATACATACCATGTTTCATTCTAATTAAAACAAATCACAGGATGGTAACAAATATCTTAATATTTCAGAATGAGTGCATTTAAAAATTAGCCTTCCTCAGAAATTGGCTGAATTGATTGTTATTTTGTTTTAGATAAAGATATGTTCTAGGAGCTTTACTATTTAAAAAAAGTAAATACTAGAAATAACAATTAAAATATATGTGCAAATCAGTATATTTTTGTCAAAAGTAGAGGCATTAGGTGAAAATTGTCTTTAAGTTCTTCTTTGCAAATTACTCTCAACACAGTGCTTTATTTTTGTTTCCCTTTGTGGTGGCCAGTTTTATTCTTTTAGCACGAAAGATAACCTCTCTCTTGCGGACATCATGGATCTCTTTTCTCTTTCTTCCTGTTGAATTAGCC
>NW_011408105.1:0-521 GCF_000754665.1 Bison bison bison | reverse complement strand
ATACTGTATTTATGTTTTTCCTTCTGGCTTACTTCACTCTGTATAATAGTCTCCAGTTTCATCCACCTCATTAGAACTGATTCAAATGTTCAGATATTGAAATATCTGAAGAAAAAGCTAAAAGATTTGAAAGCCATTGCCTCTGGAAAGCAGGAGATGGTTATATTACAATACTTTTTAACACTATTTTACTTTTAAAATTATCAGCACATTTTGTTTGGTTTAAAAAAATGAAAAATTTTAGGACAATATGGTGAAGAGGAGAAATGATAGAATTGAAAAACTTTAATGAGATAAAAGCAAATGCACAATAGATGAAACATTCTGGGTTGGGAGTTGTGATCGAGGAGGAATTTGGCTCTATTTGTGATATTTGAATTTTACTTGTATATATATATAATTTATAAAATATAAAAGACATAATAATGCAATTAGAGGAAAAAAGCCAACATGGTGGGTCCAGATTGTACAAAAACAAAACTTAACTAAGCCATCTTGATTTAGGCGGGGGGGGGGGGGCC
>NW_011408104.1:0-500 GCF_000754665.1 Bison bison bison | reverse complement strand
TCCATGGGGTCACAAAGAGTGGGACACAACTGAGCGACTAACACAGGCCAAAATTAGAAAAGGCACACATGGCATACTTCTTGTTGCTAATGATAATCATGAATTCAGACATTTTCAAGGATATTTCCATTTCCACCTTGGCTTTTCTCTCTCCTTATCATCATTCTCTTTAGTTGAAACCAGGCTTTTTCTATATGTGGGACTAAAGGTAGAGAATACACTCTCAGGAGAATGGAATCATATAACCTCACATTTCCAAAATTAGAGAAGAATGAGAGTTCTACCATTCTATTTTAATTAGAAAAATATGAGGAAAGGTCTCTGATTAGTCCATACCTCTACCAGAAATTGTAGTAATGGAAAAGTACCCTTTATGATTGGCTTTCTCCAGGTCATGTGTCCATCCATCCCTATGAAGACAAATGATAGAGTAATTCAACAAGATAGAAAGGTTTGGTGGTGATATTATCAGAAGAAGCAGGAGAAAAAAAAATAATATC
>NW_011408103.1:0-616 GCF_000754665.1 Bison bison bison | reverse complement strand
CTCCTGCCAGTCTTGATTCCAGCTGAAACTCATCCATCCTGGCATTTCTCATGATGTTCTCAGCATATGAGTTAAATAAACAGGGTGACAATAAACAGTCTTGTTGTACTCCTTTCTCAATCCTAAACCCATCAGTTGTTTCCTGCAGCATTCCAACTGTTGCTTCTCGACCTGCATACAGGTTTCTTAAGAGACAAGTAAGATGGCCTGGAATTCCCATCTTTTTAAGAGTTTTCCACAATTTGTTATGATCACACAGTCAAAGGTTTTAGTATAGTCAATGAAACAGAGGTAGATGTTTTTCTGGAATTCCTTTGCTTTCTCTATGATCCAGCGAATGTTGGCAATTTGATCTCTGATTCCTCTGCCTTTTCTAAACCCAGCTTGGACATCTGGAAGTTCTTGGTTCATGTAACGCTGCAGCCCAGCATCAAGAATTTTGAGTATAACCTTATTAGCATGGAAGATGAGTGCAATTGTCCAGTAGTTTGAATACTCTTTAGTACTCCCCTTCTTGGGTATTGGGATGAGAACTGACCTTTTCCAGTCCTGTGGCCAGTGCTGAGTTTTCCAAATTTGGTGACATACTGAGCGCAGCACTTTGATAGCATGATCT
>NW_011408102.1:0-582 GCF_000754665.1 Bison bison bison | reverse complement strand
TTGGCAGGCAGATTCTTTACCATTTCACCACCTGGGAAAGCCAAGATTCTGACTGACCCTTGGGAAATCAAGTTATCTCAGTTTTATAGATGGGGACCAGTACTTGTGTGTGTGCTGTTTTTCGTTTTTGTTTGTTTTTTTTTTTTTTAATCTCAGGCAGCTGTTTTGACCAGAACACTTTGCTGGACTATCATGCCCACATTTGATTATATTGTATTGGTTTCCCATAAAACTGCTTTTACTGATTTGCAGTTTGATATAAACTCACCAGATTATATTGAAGGTGTCTCTAAAAACACAGACCTATAAAACTCACTATAAAGATGATTAGGATGTTTCTCATTCAATCACGCAGTGTTTTCTCTCCATTACCCCCCACTTCAATTCAGGCATCTTGAAATTACTCCTCTTTTGGTGTAAGTATACAAAACAGCTTTAATTCTCCTGAACAAATAGAGGTTTTGTTTGTTCACTTGTTTTGGGGTAACTGAAAAACTTCTTTGTCTTTTTCTGTGCTATCTTTTTAGATAATCATAGAGCCAAATTGATTGCTCACATACAGTCTCAGCTAGGTCATAATGA
>NW_011408101.1:0-608 GCF_000754665.1 Bison bison bison | reverse complement strand
TTGAGTATTAAGACTTTCTTCTTTTCTGTCACTTAAAAATTTTGTCTCATGATTTTCCCTTATCTCTTCCTTTCTAAGCTAGGAAGACAAAATGATGTATTGCTTCTTGAAACAGTTAAAAAAAATAAAAAATGATAGCAAGTTCAAAATTAAGACAGAAAGAGAGAAACATCTCTAAGTATAAACTCAGGCTTATATGGGTGGCTTCACATCAGTAGTAACATCTACACTTCAGCCATCTTTCTGCTTATATTCTAGGGGCACAGCTTGAGATGAGACTGAAATACTAAGTCCAAATTGGGTGCCTCTGCTAACATTGTCCTTGATTTTTATCTCTGCCACACAGCTCCTGGGCAATATACTGGTGAGTACACTGGCTTGAAACTTTGGCAAGGAATTCACCTCAGAATTTCAGGCTGCCTGTCAGAAGGTGGCGGCTGGTATGATTAACGCTCTCACCTACAAATACCATTGAGATCCTGTCCTATTTTTTTTTTTTTTCAAAATGAATGTTTATTTCTAATTGATTGATGATTGGTTTATAATATTGGTTTGATTACTATCATACATTAATATGAATTAACCATAGGTGTATGTATTTCCCCTCC
>NW_011408100.1:0-747 GCF_000754665.1 Bison bison bison | reverse complement strand
TCAGAACCTCCCTCTCCATCATCTCTCAGGGTCATCCCAGTGCACCAGCCCTGAGCACCCTGTTTCATGGATCAAACCTGGACCGGGGATCTGCTTTGCATATGATAATATACATGTTTCAATGCCACCCTCTCAAATCAGTATTCTTGCCTGAAGAATTCCATGGACAGAGGGGCTTGGCGAGCTACAGTCCATGGGGTCGCAAGGAGTCAGACACAACTGAGTGACTAACACAACAACAAAAAGTCCAATCAGAGCTTTATATTCCAAACCACAATGACAAATAGGTTTCTGACAAAGATTAATGTATTGAAAAGAAGCACAACAGCTCTCCAACTGTTGTAGAGGAGGGAAGGCCTGCTGCTTGGGGAGAATGGATGCAGTCTGAGAGAGAAGATCAAGTCACAGCCTATTAGTGAACTAAGTCTAGAGTATATATGTATGTACACATACATGAAAGCTTTTCTACTTTACCTGATAAAGGATTGAGAAAGAACAGCAAAACAGATGGAAAAAATTGGAAAACATAAACTAAATGAAATGAGAAAACTGAAAATGAAGTAGAAAAAGAGAAACAAGTGATAAAAGTCTATAGTTAATTTAAGAATGAAGATAATGGCATTTAAACTTAATAAAGGCCACATTTAACCTTACTCAACCCATAAATGCCCTCAAGAACCTTGCTCATTTACATGTAAAGAGCAGCCATGAGTGAGAGTCTTGCTGGCTATTCTTGGTTGTAGGTTC
>NW_011408099.1:0-748 GCF_000754665.1 Bison bison bison | reverse complement strand
TCTATATGAAGCTCACACAAACCACTGGACCAATCTTAGGAGGGCAGAAACTAAAAGGAAGAAAGAGTTAAATCTTCTCCAAGGATAGAATTCAAGTTTCCTTGAAGCCTGGGAAAGGGAGACCTCAAACACAATAACTTAAAAAAAAAAAAGAAAAGGCAGAGAAATACTGCACAAATGAAGAAACAAACTAGAAACATAGAAATCCAAATAAAAAGAGGAAATGGGAAAATTACCTGAAAAAGAATTCAGAATAATGATAGTAAATATGATCAAAATCCTTGAAAACAAAATGGAGAAAAGGCAAGAATCAGTTAACAAAGACCTAGAAGAATTAAGAATAAACATATAGAGACAAACAACACAATTACTGAAAGTAAAAATACTCTAGAAGGAATCAATAGCAGAATATCCAAAGCAGAAGAACACATCAATGAGCTGGGAGATAAAAGGGTGGAAATAACTTCTGAAGAGCAGAATAAAGTAAAAAGAATGAAGAGCTGAGGACAGTCTCAGAGACCTCTGGGACCATGTCAAATGCACCAACATTCGAATTATAGGGGTCTCAGAAGAAGAAGCTGGAGAAGGAAATGGCAATCCACTCCAGTACTCTTGCCTGGAAAGTCCCATGGATGGAGGCGCCTGGTAGGCTGCAGTCCATGGGGTCGCGAAGAGTCAGACACGACTGAGCGACTTCACTTTCACTTTTCACTCTCATACATTGGAGAAGGAAATGGCAACCCACTCC
>NW_011408098.1:0-606 GCF_000754665.1 Bison bison bison | reverse complement strand
TATTATTTCCATTTTTTTCCCTGTTTACTTAATTTGCTCTGCTTTTCCTGGTTTCTTAAAACTGAAGCTGAAAAAAAAAACCGAAGCTCAAATCATTGATTTCAGACCTTTCTTCTTTTCTAAAGACAGACATTTAGTGCTGTAAATCTCTCCTGAGGTTCTGTTAGAGCAGCTTCCCACACCTTCTAATGTTGTGCTTTTATTTTCATTCAGTTGAAAATACTCTCTAGGGCTTCCCTGGTAGTTCAGTGGTTAAGAATTAGCCTTGCAGTGCAGGGGACACCCAGTAGATCGCTGGTCTGGGAAGATCCCACATGCCTCGGGGCAGCTAAGCCTGAGCCACACAACTATTGAGCCTGAGCTCTAGAGCCTGGGAACCAGAGCTACTGAAGCCCGGGCACCCTAGAGCCCACGCTCCAGGAGAGAAGCCCACACTCCACGAGAGGAGCCAACACAATGAGAAGCCCACGCACCGCAATCAAGAGTAGCCCCTGCTCAATGGAACTAGAGAAACACCCAGCAACAAAGACCCAGCACAGCCCCAAATAGCTAACTAAATAATTATAAAGAAAAAGCAATCTCTAACTTCCTTTTTGACTTATCCTT
>NW_011408097.1:0-571 GCF_000754665.1 Bison bison bison | reverse complement strand
TAATTGGTATTTTGAGTCTTAACTCTTTAGCACTACCTAGTGGATATGGTATGAACTGACTTTGCATCGACCTTGGTAAATTCCTAGGATTTAAATATATATGTTGTAGTAAAAATTCTGTTTTTTATTTAATCTGTTCTCTTCAGAATCTTATTCATAACGTACCATTAGGTATTACCTAGTATTGTTCTATTGCTTGTTTGTAGTTTTAACAAACATTTCAGTGTTCCCAACATATAGGGCCTTAGAACACCTACATTGCACATGGTGATTGGAAATACATGTTCACTAAGTAAAGTACTTGCAGTCTATGAATAATTATGTAGTTTATTTCAATCCTGTTTAGTTATTTTGTTCATTTTTTAATATTATCTCACAAAAAAATGCCCTTATGTTTGAAAAGTCAAATTGGTTAATTGATTCAGAATCACATATTTTTAAAATGTAATCTGGCTCATAATTTTTTTTTCAAAGGACAATGTACTGCGTGCAAGCTTTAAGTCTTACTCAGGAATTTTGCAAGATCAGGCCATATTTTTAGACAACTGAATTACTTTCACAGTTTAATTTC
>NW_011408096.1:0-559 GCF_000754665.1 Bison bison bison | reverse complement strand
TACAGTCCATGGGGTTGCAAAGGCTCGGACACGACTAAGTTACTTCACTTTCTTTCTTTCTTTCCTTCTTTGAGTGTACAAACCTTCTGTTCTAAAAAGCACAGTAATCTCTGGTTTCCTAGTGCTTGAACTAGCAGAAATGTTAACTTTGGATCATTTCTCCCAAAGTGTATTGTGGTATATCTCAAGCTGTGTGTATGATTTACAGACTCAGCCTGGGGATGCACGGAGAATTTCCACATATAGAAAGATTCTATTCAAAGTGCACAAGGCAATCAATAGGGAAGTCAGTTTCCTGGCTCAGAAAAAGAACTCTCCTGCCCTCTAGTAGTGCAGGTGACAATGTGTGCCCTGTTGCATGGCCCCTATGTAGAGAAGTCTCGTGTTCATACAGTGTTGGGCTTTAGAGTGCCATACAGTGATGCCACCCACAGCGTTTCAGAACAGACAGGGCAGAGGATGCCAAAACTCCTGTTCTACTCTAGCTCTTATCCTGCCGACTGGAAGGTAACCAATGAGGATGAAGCTGGATGTTAATGAGCGCCTATTCATGCTGGGC
>NW_011408095.1:0-553 GCF_000754665.1 Bison bison bison | reverse complement strand
TACCACCAACTTGGTAGCTTAAAACAAGAGAAACCTTTTTTTTTTTAACACAGTCTGGAAGCTACAGATCAAATCAAGGAGTCAGGAGGGTCATGTCCTTCTCTCTAAAGGCTCTAGGGCAGATCCTTCCTTGCCTCTTTCCAGCTTCCGGTGGTTGCCGGCAATCCTTGGCACATAGGTGCACCATTCCCACTCTGCTCCACCTTCACAAGGCCTTCTCTACTGGATATCTAGTGTCTGCTCTTCTTATAAAAACATCAGTTTTTAGACCTACCCTGATCTAGTATAACCTCATATTAGCTAATTACATCAACAGAGATGCTAGTTGCATAGGTACCTGGGGTGAGGGCTTCAGCATACCATTTTTCAGCTCAGTTCAGTCGCTCAATCGTGTCCGGCTCTGCGACCCCATGAATCACAGCATGCCAGGCCTCCCTCACCAACTCCCGGAGTTCACTCAAACTCATGTCCATCGAGTCGGTGATGCCATCCAGCCATCTCATCTGTTGTCCCCTTCTCCTCCTGCCCCCAATCCCTCCCAGCATCAGGGTCT
>NW_011408094.1:0-590 GCF_000754665.1 Bison bison bison | reverse complement strand
CTGTGTATAGATGACTGGAAGAGTCATATCACATTTTGCATCCTTACAGATACCTGACCTTATTGCAGCTTCTCTAATAGCCTCTGTAAGGTATCTTGCAAAATCTTCAAGGGGGTTAAAGATGGGAATGGTAGACTTTCAATTTTTGTTCATATCAGATTTCTGATTTTAGCAGTCCTCTCACCCATGCAGAAAATCCTTCCTTAGTAACTTATACACTATCACAATTTCAAGAAATTGAAAATCTATTTTACTTCATCCAAATTTGAAATAAGCTAAGCTGTCACTGTCCTAGAATAGGTCTGTTACAATGCTAGGAGCCAGAACAGTCTAACGATTCAACATTCTCTGAAAAATATGATTATCTCATCTCCTAGTCAAAAATCTCATTTGTTCACCATTATCTCTAGAATAATCATAAAACTTTTTTAACATGCCTCTTGATATGCATCTTTCCTCTACTAGAATGGAAGTAACTTTTCACTATTCTATAGTACCCAGCTTAAGTAGCTCTTCCTACCATAATCCTAAACAGATTTAATATCCTTGCTATGGTGATCTCACCTTTGAGTCCCCTGTTTCTTCACTAC
>NW_011408093.1:0-623 GCF_000754665.1 Bison bison bison | reverse complement strand
TCAACTCCCAGCCACATACTGACCGACGTCTGATGGCCCGTGAAGGTTTAAACGTTCAATGTGGACTAGCAGTAGGACGGCCAGGGCACTAAGCATGTCATCCAGCTACACTGAGGGGCTAAAGCGCACGTCCCTGCTAATTAGGGCCTGAAAAACGTGGTCCACTGGAGAAGGGAATGGCAAACCACTTCAGTATTCTTGCCTTGAGAACACCATGAGCAGTATGAAAAGGAAAAAACACATAACACTGAAAGATGAACACCCCCAGATCGGAAGCTGGCCAATATACTATTGAGAAGATGGAAAATACCTCCAGAAAGAATGAAGAGGCTGAGCCAAAGCGGAAATGACGCCCAGTTGTGGTTGTATCTGGTGGTGAAGGCAAAGCTCAATGCTGTAAAGAACAATACTGCATAGGAAGCTGAAATGTTAGGTCCATGTGGTTAAACAGGAGATGACAAGAGTGAACATGGACATTTTAGGAATCAGTGAACTAAAATGGACGGGAATAGGAGAATTTAATTTAGATGATCATTATATCTACTACTGTGGGTAAGAATCCCTTAGAAGAAATGGAGTAGACCTCAGAGTAAACAAAAGAGTCTGAAATGCAGTACTTAGGT
>NW_011408092.1:0-618 GCF_000754665.1 Bison bison bison | reverse complement strand
AGGATCTCCTGCATTGCAGGCAGATTCTTTACCAGCTGAGCTACCAGGGAAGCTGTATCTCATCTGCCTATCTAAGGTTGTTGATATTTCTCCCGGCCATCTTGATTCCAGCTTGAGCTTCATCCAGCCCGGCATTTCGCATGGTTGCTGCATAATAAATTAACCCAAAACTTAGCAGCTTAAAACTTTAAAACAACGCATCTATTACATGGGTTTCTAAGAGTCAGGAATCTGGGCAGAGCTTGGCTCGGTCTTCTGGCTCAAGGTCTTTGACCAGACTGTATACAAGATGTCAGCCAGGGCAGCTACCTAGTCCCAAGTCTAGACTGGGGTAGGATATGCTTCCAAGCTCACTCCTGCAATCATTGGCAAGATTCAGTTCTTCATGAGTACTGGACTGAGGGTCTTAAGTCCTTAGTGGCTGATAACCAGAAGTCTTCTCAGTTCCTTGCCATGTGGCATCTTCTTTTCTAAAAGAGTGAGCAAGACAGAAGCCATGATTTCTTTATAACCTAATCTCAGAAAGGACATCCTATCAATCTTCTGCTGGTTAGAAGTGAATCTCTAGGTTCAGCCCACATTCAAAAGAGGGTATTACACAGGGCATGAAGATCAGAG
>NW_011408091.1:0-541 GCF_000754665.1 Bison bison bison | reverse complement strand
TTGTGGGCATTCTATTGCATGTAAGTCATATCATTTACACAAATGATGAAAACTTCTTGAAGACAAATTTACAAATTACATTGAATCATTGTACTAGAAAAATACAACCCTTTGAAACAGACACATGAGGAGACTTAATTGGATATATATGTATTAAGTAATTAAAATAGCAATTAAAATTTTTCCCAATGAAACTTTGGGGATCATATGTCTTTGCCAGTGAATTCTATCACAATATTTAAGAAATAATTGATTAAAGGGGAAATCATCCAAATCATTTATGAGACTCGCATTTTCTTTATATCAGAACCTTATGAGTAAAGCATAGCATATGCATTTTAAGTATAGATCCCTTAAGATCTATACAAAAATTCAAAAAAATAAACAAAAATATTTGAAACATTAAATATGAAATTTAGAATATCATTATTCATGTTCTCAGTTCAGTCAGTCGCTCAGTTGTGTCTGACTCTGAAACCCCATGAATCGCAGCACACCAGGCCTCCCTGTCCATCACCAACTCCCGGAGTTCACTCAGACT
>NW_011408090.1:0-680 GCF_000754665.1 Bison bison bison | reverse complement strand
TTGAGAGTCCCTTGGACTGCAAGGAGATCCAAGCAGTCACCCTAAAGGAGATCAGTCCTGAATATTCATTGGAAGGACTGATGCTGAAGCTGAAATTCCAATACTTTGGCCACCTGATGCGAAGAGCTGACTCATTGGAAAAGACCCTGATGCTGGGAAAGATTGAGAGCAGGAGGAGAAGGGGACAACAGAGGATGAGATGGTTGGATGGCATCACCGACTCAATGGACGTGAGTTTGAGCAAGCTCTGGGGGTTGGTGATGGACAGGGAGGCCTGGCGTGCTGTGGTCCATGGGGTCACAGAGTCGGACACGACTGAGCCACTGAACAACAACTTCCTCCTCCAGAGAAGAATGAGATTCATGGGGCTGGAGAGCTACATCTTCCTCACAAAAGAGAAGATGATTAAAACTCACGTCTGCTGTGAAGTAGTGAAGGAGAAAACACCTGTCAACGTCAGGACACAGCTCTGCCTTTTCTCTCACATCTGGAACCAGGGGCCCTCTCTGCAGCCGGCTCGCTCACCAGCGTGAGTTTTCTATTAGGAATAAACCTGATGAGTTGAGCCAGTTTTCGGGGCTCATCCAGTCCCGTTTTTCATTGCCAAGGTTAAAAGCCTGCTGGAGACGCCGGCTCCTAGAGGGCTCAGGACTGACCCCCAGCCCACCTGTCCTGCCCTT
>NW_011408089.1:0-545 GCF_000754665.1 Bison bison bison | reverse complement strand
GTAAGAACTTTAGTCATATCTAATTATCAATAATGAAATTATTGTGATGCAAGAAAACTTATGTACAAATTATTTACTATAGAAATATTACTTGCAAATGTTCTCCTCTCCTAAAATGTATGGCAACCTTATTCCAAATTTGTCATAGGATCATCCAATGCTTTTTTCCTTTGTCCTGCTATCCCGCGTACTATTTTTAGCATTGATATTTGTTCAAAGTGCCTCTATTTTTGTTCTGTTTTCTTGGCATCTAACTTCCCTTAGGTTGAGCTAAGTGTTCTGAAGCCTGCCTTAATAGGTTAAATCACTGTGAATCTATCTTTTCCTTAAAACCTAGGCCACTGGAAATCCTCAGCCAATTAAGGATGAAAGATCACAGATTCCTGTTCTAACCCTGCCATTCAATTTTTTTTTTTTTCAATGCCTTCCTGTTCCTTTCATTTTATTTTATACTCATGGCATCTTTTGTCTGTCTAAGGAGGACAGACACAAACTCACTCTTGAAACCTGGGAAATGAAAGGGATCCAACACGAGATGTGTAGGT
>NW_011408088.1:0-559 GCF_000754665.1 Bison bison bison | reverse complement strand
CCCAGTAACAGGCTTGCAAGCCCCCGCCGGCAGCCAGCCTCTTCTCTCCCGCGTTCCGGGCATTGGGCTCCAAACCTGGGAAGTGTGAGTTATATCTAAATAAAGCGATTTTATCTACCTATCCATCTCTCTCTTATCTCAACAGTTAGATTGATCATTTAAAGACTGAAGGGTTTGAAAATGCATGTTGTGAAAGCTAAAAACTATATAGTGCGGAGTATGTCTCATCAAAATTATTCCATAAAACTGCTTCATAATTTGAATAGAAATTTTCCCCATGGAAGGTTAAAAGCCCCTATATTGTGTGGTCATTTTATTAATATTTAATTCCTGTTTTTTTTTTTTCTCCTTCTGGAGAAACTTTGAACCCTGGCAGGTCTGTATTGATCCAACAAGGTCTCAGAGATTTGTACTGTTGCAGCCGCGGATACCTGACCTGGCTTTGTTCCCAAAGCTATATTTAGTTTGGGCAAATGACATGCGGACAAAGTAGCCAATCTGTTGGCCACAAGGAGGTTTTTCTTTGATTGACCACATGTGTCTTCTTGTCCTAGCCAGG
>NW_011408087.1:0-543 GCF_000754665.1 Bison bison bison | reverse complement strand
ATATGAGGAGGAAATAGAGCAAGCTTTTAAAAAAACAAGTGATATTTAATTTGTATCATGTCAGCACTAAGCTGATGAAAGTATCTTTCATGGAAAAAATTTAAAAAATAAACCAATCATCCTTCTATTATTGTTGACATCATACCAGTAAGGATTGTTAAATCACGTTTTGTAATATTTGACACTCTCTATTGTGAATGACCTTTCTCCTGACACGTGGTAGAATCATCAGCTTGGAATTCCCTTTGATAAGTCATCTTCTCCACTAGCTCCCAACCTTTGGTCATAGAGACACATGGGAGAAATGATATTCACAGGCCAAAAAACCCACCTTAATAAATATCTTCAAAGATGTGTACAGTTCAGAGTACACAGCTCATAACTCCATACTTTCCAACAGAAAGAAGAAGAATTCAAAGCTAGTGATTGAGAATGATGCAACTATAGAACTAGTCTGGATTAGTCTGGATTCCATTTTTTTTTTTTAAGTTAAAAAAAATTACTGACCTAGTTCATGAGTTCATCTCCTATCCTCAGTTAACT
>NW_011408086.1:0-730 GCF_000754665.1 Bison bison bison | reverse complement strand
CTGGAGAATCCCAGGGACGGGGGAGCCTGGTGGGCTGCCGTCTATGGGGTCGCACAGAGTCAGACATGAGTGAAGTGACTTAGCAGCAGCAGTATGATAAATCAGATAATTCTCTCTGTGTGTGTGTATGTCCTTCTAAATTCTCAATTCTGTTCCCTTGGTTGGGTTTTCTCTCCATGGATCAATTTCCTATTGTGTTAATTACTTTATAATAAAAATTCTCCACAGATGATGATGTAAATTCTCCAGGTTTGTTCTTCTTGCTTGGACATGCTAAATCCTTTGACTTGCCATATGGTTTTACAGCCATCTTGATAATTTCCACAACAACTTCTACTGGGATTAAAAAATATATATATATTGGAGAATTCTACTGGGATTTTAATTAATAAATCTATGGATCAATCTGGGGAGAACTGATAGCTTTACAACATTGAAATTTTTAATCCAAAAATCTGATATATCCTCTATTCAGGCCTTTAAGTGTTTCCCCTTTAATTTTCTTCAATAATATTTTGCAGTTTGCAGTCTAACTTGTACTAGATTTATTCCTAGGTATTTGGTCTTTTACATATTTTTGGTGAAAGTGAAATTCACTCAGTCGTGTCTGACTCTTTGCAACCCCATGGACTATACAGTCCATGGAATTCTTCAGGCCAGAGTACTGGAGTGGGTAGCCTTTCCCTTCTCCAGGGGATCTTTCCAACACAGGAATTGAACCCAGGTCTCC
>NW_011408085.1:0-501 GCF_000754665.1 Bison bison bison | reverse complement strand
TATAAAGACATTAAGTAACTTGTCCCAAAGTCATACCTCAAGAAAGGAGCAGAGATAGGATTTGAAACCCTTTGCTAAACAAGCTACACCTGTGATCTCTAGGAAACATGGGGTTTTATTTTCTTAATTCACTCCTGTTCACCCAGTATCCAGCACTGCAGGCATTCTGAATATCTGCTGTCTGAATAAACCAAGGTGTGTATATCAGAAAAAATATCAACAACCTCAGATTATGTACATGATACCACTCTAATGGCAGAAACAGAAGAGGAACTAAAGAGCCCTGAAGAGGGTGAGAGAGGAGAGTGAAAGCAGGCCTAAAACTCAGCATTCACAAAACTAAGACCATGGCATCTGGGCCCATCACTTCATGCCAAACAGATGTGGAAAAGTCGAATCAGTGACATATTTTATTTTCTTGGGTTCCAAAATCACTGCAGATGGTGAATGCAGCCATCAAGATGCTTGCTCCCTGGGAAAAAAGCTATGACAAACCTGGAC
>NW_011408084.1:0-531 GCF_000754665.1 Bison bison bison | reverse complement strand
CCAAGAGCTTTGTCAGTCATGCTTAAGGGGGTATAGCCTTTCATACACTGAGCAAGTATTTAACAGACAATACCACAAATATTGTCAATCCCTCCATTCTCATTTTGTCACGTTACGTGGTGTTATGTGATGCCCTGATATGAATCATTCAGGCAGCTGCCATACTGCATTAATTGCAGAGGAGCTGGATCCCATACAAGGTGTTCCCAAAGGTTCATTGCTAAAGACTCATCCAGCAGTTCTTTGAAAGGTTGCATTGGGTGACAAGGACACTAAATCCTTCTATGCGTTAGAGCTCCAAAAAAGGACAACTGGAAATTACAGCATGGTTTTTCTCTCTTTTCTTTCCAGAAGAGAAAATTTATAATTATTCACATGGGCCATTCCCACCCTTTCCTTGATGTTTTCTGGCTTTGAAGGCATTTAAATGCTTGTTCCCTTGTGTTCAAAGTCTTACACCACAATTTCTTTATGAAAACAATATGCTTTTAAATTAATTCTAAATAAAAATGAATATATCACTGGAAGGCC
>NW_011408083.1:0-533 GCF_000754665.1 Bison bison bison | reverse complement strand
GGCTGTTTATTTTGCTTTTTAGTTTGCTGAATTAATTGACTAGTTTCAGCAGTTATTTGATTGTGTCTTCAAGAGTTCAAATCATATTATCTGCAAATGACAATGTTACTTCTTTCATTTCAGTTTGAATGCCTTTTATTGTCTTTTCTAGCTTAATCTCTATAGCTAGGACTATCAGTATTGTGATAAATAAGAGTGTGAGAGTGGGCACCCTGTCTTATTTCTCATCTTAAATAAAAAGGTTTCAGTTTTTCACCATTGAATATTATTTTAAGCTGTGGGTTTGCCATATATGTCCTTTTATATTATATTCTCCTTATACTCAGTTTTATTAGGAAAAGATATTGTATATTGTCAAACATTTTTTTCTGCATCAGTTGAGATGATCATTTTTGAGTTCTATTATTGTGGTGTGTCACATTTATTGATTTTTTTTATTTTATTTTTAAACTTTACATAAGTGTATTAGTTTTGCCAAATATCAAAATGAATCCACCACAGGTATACATGTGTTCCCCATCCTGAACCCTCCT
>NW_011408082.1:0-515 GCF_000754665.1 Bison bison bison | reverse complement strand
GTGTCTCTTTCCCTTCTGGTTTCCTCAGTGTGTATGCCCAGCAGTGGGATTGCTGGATCATAAGGCAGTTCTATTTCCAGCAAAACTTGATAACTTTTAAGCTGTACTCACACTTGCCCTTCATCCTTCCTTCCTTTTAATATTTCTGTATTTTATAGTCATTTATATTTGATTTACGTTTCTCTTAATAGAGGAAGAACTTTTAGATTTTAGCTAGAGGGAAAGGATTGTGATTGATTGAAGATCAGGAAGTGTGAGTATAAGATGTAAGCTCTGCCATTAACAGGGAGTGTCACCTCAGATGTCTGGGCCCTGGGTTTTTTATCTGTAAAATGAAACTTCTTAATGACTTATAACGAGCCTTACACTTCAGAGTGATATGAAATGCTTTTGATATTGATATCCCTGAGGTCTCACATGGAGTAAAGATGCTGAAAACAAGTTAAAGTAGTCTCTCTGTGTATCTCTCCATTTCTGTCCCTCTGACACACTATGTCCTATAGTAGAATCTGCAG
>NW_011408081.1:0-540 GCF_000754665.1 Bison bison bison | reverse complement strand
TACAATGAGAAATTGCCACTCAATGGATGGTAAAAATAGAAAGTCAGAAGAACAAGATAAGAATCTGACCACTTCTGGGCATCCTTTTTATTTCTCCATAATGTCTAATATAGTGTCTTTGGCAAAGTAGGTAATCAATAAGAACTCATTTTGTTTGCAATTATGTGTCCTTTCAGTAATCACATGTACATTTAAAAATTAAATGCTTCAAACTTAGTTCATGAAAAATTATAGGAATAGATTTTTAACTTTTACATTCAAATAATTGTTTTTCTGACTTTTAGGTTTCATAAATATTTAAGGCCCATATGGTGTATATGGAATATGTGTTTCTGAATCACCACTATTGGAATTAATATATCAGCGGAGCACATGCTGACATTTCTACCAGTTTCGGGTACATACTGTGCCTGACTTTTCCCACCATAGGGCAGCTGTTGGGAAGCGATGGCAAACCACCCAAAGGTGTTCTGCACAACATCCTGTGAAAGTTATGGCTTTCCTGGAGGCTCAGATGGTAAAGAAACTGCCCGCAATGCA
>NW_011408080.1:0-521 GCF_000754665.1 Bison bison bison | reverse complement strand
TTCCTTCCAAGGAGTAAGTGTCTTTTAATTTCATGGCTGCAGTCACCATCTGCAGTGATTCTGGAGCCCAAAAAAAATAAAGTCTGACATAGTGACTGCTTAATAAGAACCCATTTAATGAGTGATCAAAGCAGGTGTTAAATTTAATAAGACCCAGAAAAAAAATTGAAGGAGAACTATATAGAGACAGGGAAACCTGATAGACAGCTACTGCTAAAATCTAAACATGAAGTAATAGAGGCCTGGAACAGGAGAGAGGAAAGTGGACTGAAAGAAAAAACAACCTGGAGAAACCTGTGAGTCAGTGGTTTACTGGGCACAAAAGCTGAAAGACAAAGTAATCAAGAACCACCAAATTCATAGGGATAACCAGGTGACAGAAAGCAGAAAAATATTAATTACTATGGCACTATTGGTGGCTCAGATAATAGACTCTGCCTGCAGTGCGGGAAAACTGGGATTGATCCTTGGGTCAGAAAGATCCCCTGGAGAAGGATCTGGCAACCCACTTCAGTATTCTT
>NW_011408079.1:0-598 GCF_000754665.1 Bison bison bison | reverse complement strand
CTTTGGGTTACTGAAACGGGCTATCTTGCTCTAACTCTTGCGTTTTGCACTGGACCTTGACACTTCAGTGATGATTTATTTCCCACACGTGTTAAGTCTTCTCTGCCATTCAACCTTTGCTTTTCCTATTTTCTGCTTTCTCAAGCCCAGTGCTTTGCATACAGTAGATGTACACTAAATATTTGAGGATCACTTAATCGTTGAATGAATGCATCAGTAAAAGCATCAACAAAGAAAGGAATAATGAATGGATGTACCCGGTCCCTGGAGGCAGAGAGGAAGGATCATCACAGGCCCGCTTGCTGTTTCTGTATGTTTGACATATGAATATGTGATCACATATGCATTTGTGTATGCTGACGCATATTTGCTGGTAGAATAGGAACAACTGGATAAGGCTTCACAGTTGCGGTGTTGCAGAAAGAACCCCGGTCCGGGAGATGTGTGCTGGGTTGGGCAAGTCACTCCTCATTGAAAGCGTCTCTGTTTCCTCATCTATAAAATGAGGGAGCTGAACTATGAAGTCTAAAGTACTTTTCGGCTCTAACATGAGTTGAATTCAATGCTCCTGATGCTGTAGGAATTAGCTAGTGTGGGT
>NW_011408078.1:0-562 GCF_000754665.1 Bison bison bison | reverse complement strand
GCCTGGTGGGCTAAAGTCCATAGGGTTGCAAAGAGTCAGACACAACTGAAGCAACTAAGCATGTACACGCACTCATGTTCCCTACTGAACTAAGGAGAAAGTCCCTCTTCTCACATTCAGTTCAGTTCATTCACTCAGTCATGTCCGACTTCGCAACCCCATGGACTGAAGCACACCAGGCTTCCCTGTCCAGCACCAACTCCCAGAGCTTGCTCAAACTCCTGTCTATTGAGTCGGTGATGCCATCCAACCATTTCATCCTCTGTTGTCCCCTTCTCCTAATGCCTTCAGTCTTTCCTAGCATCAGGGTCATGAGTCAGTTCCTCGCCTCAGGTAGCCAAAATATCAGAGCTTCAGCTTCAGCATCAGTCCTTCCAATGAATATTTAGGACTGATTTGCTTTAGGATTGACTGGTTTGATGTTCCTGCAGTCCAAGGGACTCTCAAGAGTCTTCTCCAACAACACAGTTCAAAATTGAAGAAGCATCAATTTTTCAGCACTCAGCCTTCTTTATGGTCCAGCTCTCATATCCATACATGACTACTGGAAAAACCATAGCTT
>NW_011408077.1:0-533 GCF_000754665.1 Bison bison bison | reverse complement strand
CGATGGACGTGAGTCTGAGTGAACTCTGGGAGTTGGTGATGGACAGGGAGGCCTGGCGTGCTGCAGTTCATGGGGTCGCAAAGAGTCAGACAGGACTGAGTGACTGATCTGATCTGATCTGATGGGTGCTGCTGCCTGGATTCGGTAATTCCCCAGAGGGGTTAGCCTCAAAAGTGCCAGCATGCTTTGGTTTATTACAAGGTACAAACTATTTTTTCCTTGAAATACTCAAATGCCCCATTCATTCACATATTTTATTATGGGACATTTCAAATGCATACAAAAGAAGTTGAGAGACCAGTGTTACGAAACCCTATGCATCCTTCACTCCCTCCAGTAATTACTCCTGACCACCGTTATGTCATTCCCTCCTCTCCCCAACCCCACACACCCCAAAGTATTTTGAAGCAAATCCCAGAAGTCCTATAACTTCATTTGTAAATTTTTCAGCCCTCTAAAAGATAGTGGATCACAATAAACTGTGGAAAATTCTGAAAGAGATGGGAATACCAAACCACCTGACCTGCCTCTTG
>NW_011408076.1:0-541 GCF_000754665.1 Bison bison bison | reverse complement strand
CCTCCCTCTGGAAGAATCCACGGTTCTGATTCCCCTTGGCTTCCAGGCCACCACTGTCTTCTAGCTTACTGCTACCGCCTCCCTCTGGAAGAATCCACGGTTCTGATTCCCCTCTTGGCTTCCAGGCCACCACTGTCCTCTAGCTTACTGCTACCGCCTCCCTCTGGAAGAATCCACGGTTCTGATTCCCCTCTTGGCTTCCAGGCCACCACTGTCCTCTAGCTTACTGCTACCGCCTCCCTCTGGAAGAATCCACGGTTCTGATTCCCCTCTTGGCTTCCAGGCCACCACTGTCCTCTAGCTTACTGCTACCGCCTCCCTCTGGAAGAATCCACGGTTCTGATTCCCCTCTTGGCTTCCAGGCCACCACTGTCCTCTAGCTTACTGCTACCGCCTCCCTCTGGAAGAATCCACGGTTCTGATTCCCCTCTTGGCTTCCAGGCCACCACTGTCCTCTAGCTTACTGCTACCGCCTCCCTCTGGAAGAATCCACGGTTCTGATTCCCCTCTTGGCTTCCAGGCCACCACTGTCCTCTAGCTT
>NW_011408075.1:0-507 GCF_000754665.1 Bison bison bison | reverse complement strand
TTTTTTTTTTTTTTTCCAAAGTTGGGAAGACTGGTGCCAAGCATTTTACCTGGTTAGGCATGTAGATGGGCTGAACCAGAAATAAGACATATTTATTACTGGCCCCTTATTTTAGTATGGTTTAAGGCCAACAATTAGGCTTTAAAAGTTTGGCTACTGAGGGGAATACAGAGTCCCAGTTTATATGACAGATAGAGAAGGGTGTTTAAGGCTTAACTGCCATAACATCAATTAGATTTCACCACAGCTGAGATAATTTTATTGTTTGAATGACTGAAGTAACTGGATTAAAATGGTAGGTGAGATTACTTGGGTTATGTTTCTGACTGAGTTCTTTTAGCTTAGAAGAAACGTATCCATTGCCCAGTACACCACTTGGTCTGACAACAGAAAATATCCTCATATCATTCCTCATTCTGGCTCGAGTGCTCAGTGGCTGGTTTGTCATCCCCTAACTTCATCTGCTTCTTGAGGGGCAAAGCAACTTTGAGAGATTAGAGGGGCTTC
>NW_011408074.1:0-608 GCF_000754665.1 Bison bison bison | reverse complement strand
AACTTTAAATGTAAAAGTCAAGTTCATCTTTTTGATAAGCTTGCCTTATCAGAGTTTGGCCAGAGAATCTGAAGAAAATACCTCCTTTTTTTTTTTTTTCTAATTTTATTTTATTTTTAAAATTTACATAATTATTAACAGTCCCTCTCTAAAAAACTGCCATTTCTCAAAGAGATGAAAAATAGTCTAATTTCATGTACAGATAAAAAGTTTTGCAAATTTTGTACGTGCTCTAGTATAAAAGAAGATTGATGCTAGTAGTAGAAAACTACATTTGGGGTTTCTAATTTCCATGAAATTTTTAAGTTATTATTTTTTTTAATTTCAAGGTCCTTAAATGGAAGGAAAAAATGCATTTTTAGTTCATGGCCTGGTTTTAATTTTTTCCACTCTACTTCAGTTGACTACAACCATGTAAAGAAACCAAAAAATTATTTCACATTAAATGTACTGTAGGAAGGGAGTGGTGCTAGTGGTTAGAGAGTGGGACTTAGTTCAATTTTGTGAGTTCTATTTCTTGCTTAATGCCTGGCAAGCCCTGTGGTTTTGTGATCATCACTTATATGGTCATTTAGGGATTTGCTTGTCTAACAACTTGGTGTTATGAG
>NW_011408073.1:0-556 GCF_000754665.1 Bison bison bison | reverse complement strand
GTATATATGTGATTTTGGTGAAGGAAGAGTACATGCAATCACAGCACATATTCCAGAAGGTTTCTACTAGTGTCATGAAACTCTTTTACTTACAAGGAGCAGTTGTCACCATGAAGGATATAAAGAAATACAAGAGTTGGACTCATAAAATCAGCTCTTGAAAATATCTATCTGAAGACCTGTCCTGAGGTTCCCCTCCACAGAGTGACTCATTCTGCTCTTCACCTTGAACTCCTTTCAAGGAGTGTTGAAAATGAACAGCTGTAGCAGTACTTGTTTTAATCCTTGTAGAGGTATATGGCAAGTGCCAGTAGCAAATGCCAATTTGTAGTCAACATCAGCTTCCTGCCAGGACAGAGTTTCTGGCCATGGCTCACAGAAGCAACTCAAACACAGCACAGCTGACTGCCCAACTCAGGAGACAGAGTTTGGAACCCAGATGCCAAGGCAGCTAGAATTTGTAGGGCAGAGAACCAGAGAGGAGAGAGCTGCTTTATACTTCCATGAAAGGAGTCTGAGATTGTCAAATAAATCAAATATCTTTTTTTTTTAATTT
>NW_011408072.1:0-584 GCF_000754665.1 Bison bison bison | reverse complement strand
CTCTGAATCTTCCAGCCTCCCATGTTACTGTAAGAAATTCTGTTGCCCTTTAAGTTGCTCTGTTATTGATAATTTATCTTTTCTTCCTGGGTATTCTGGCTTCCTCATTTCACTATGAAAAGCCTACCTATGAATGTATTTCTATCTATGCTTAGCCTTCCCCTGCTTCTTTAATCTGAAGAATTTATTTATTTTGATCAAGTCTGGAAAACTATCATCATTATGAACACTGTTTCTATTCCATTGTCTTTATTCCCTCTTTTTGGAATTGTTATTAGAAATACAGTTGACCCTTACACAAGTCGGGGTTGTGGGTGCTGACCCTCCATGCTGTTGAAAATTCATGTCTGACTTTACTCGAGATCCCTGGTTCTGCATCCAAGGATTCAAAGGAGCTTTAGACTGTGTGGTACTGTAGTATGTATTTACGGGGGAAAATCCATGTATAAGCCGACTGCTCAGTTCAAGTCTGTGTTGTTAAAGGCTGTTAGCTTCTTTAATTGAGGCCATGCTAGTTATTATTAACATTGTCATCTAAAGGTCAAGGTTGAGCGGCCCCTAAGGTATTCGACCAGTGTGGCTGG
>NW_011408071.1:0-551 GCF_000754665.1 Bison bison bison | reverse complement strand
GCATTTAGTCACCTTTTGCAGGGTGGATACGTGCGTCACTATTTTCATTTTGTCTCTGGGGTGGCTTGTGGGGGGCAGGTGGAAATGAGAACAGAGCCCCCACGTCCCACCCTTGGGCACTGCTTGGCATCATGTGAAGCGAGTCAAGACCGGAACCCTGGTCTGATTCCAAAGCTCAGGCTGACCTCATGGTGAGCAGAAAACCTCTTTAAATGTTCCTGAGGATTTGTTTTGTTTTGTTTTTGTATTTCATTTAAACTAATATAACTAAATAAGGCAGGCGAAAGCAGACCGCACAGTTTGGCCTGTTTTCCTGAAGACTCCCCAAATACAGAAAGCCGGCTGGAGGCTGGCCTGTCTTCACTCCTGCTCAGCACTGGCCCCTGCCCCCACTGGCCCCTTTCTCTGACCTGCAGGTGCTGCGCGCCCCCCACCCCCGCCCCGTTGCAACACACGCAGGAGGACCCCCACCTGCTGCTTCCCAGAGTAATGGAAATAAAAGCAAAAATAAACAAATGGGACCTAATTAAACTTAAAAGCTTTTGCACAAC
>NW_011408070.1:0-730 GCF_000754665.1 Bison bison bison | reverse complement strand
GATGCGACTTTTCTACCCATAATTTCCTTTCTTGGCTGTTTTCAGCATAGAGAAGCTTCCGTCTTCTCCCTTCCCCGTCCCCGTGATGCTTAGTTTGTTTTTCCCATCCACCTGCTATTTTTCTTCACTCCCGACATTTGCTTCCATTCATAGATGCTGCTGATCTCTGCACATCAGGGGTTTACAAACTGAAAGTGTTACGGCAACACAGACATGCAGAGAAGGGATGGTAAAGAAAGCTGTCGACAATAAAAGAGGGAGTTCTGCTGAAGAGGAGCAACAATTAATGCGTCAGCATTACGCAGAGTCAGTGCGTCCCTGAACCGTCATGAGGGTTATCTATGAGTACCTCATGTCCCCTGGTGTCTTCCTGATCGCTTTCAGTACTGACAACGAGTAGTGATGCTCTGAATCCCGGTTGGAATATGCAGCGTGAACACACTAGTTGTTATCCTTTACTATCCCCTTTCTGTGTGTCTGTCTGGCTCTGGTTTTTCTGGTCTGTAAGCTGCTAATGTGCAGAGGTCAGCAACATCATCTGATCGGGCTTCGGTGCGGGTTTTCCCTCCTGTGAGTGTTGGACTTCGCATCTGTTGACATCCCGAGTTCTGCCCATGTTCCCTGTGTTTTTAGCAAGAATACTTACATGCCTGTTTTTGGATAGCTGTCAGTTCAGTTCAGTTCAGTCGCTCAGTCGTGTCTGACTCTTTGCGACCCCATGAATTGCAGC
>NW_011408069.1:0-788 GCF_000754665.1 Bison bison bison | reverse complement strand
TTCTTACTTCAAGCCCGACTCTCTTTTTCCCATCTCAGCTTTATGTCTGTGCGATTTGTGAATTGTAAACAACAATCATTTTTTAATGTTCTTAGGGAAATGCCTTGGCTGCATTTCAAGCCTTTTATGTATTCTCCTCATGATGTTATCTGTAATTAAGCTTTAGATAATTAACATTTCCCTCAAAATCGGTATCTCTATATCTTTTTCCCTTGTTTGTTACAGAACATTAAACTCTGCACCGCTCCCCCATGTCTTTCTGATCCTGAAGGTCAATCAAATTAAAAAAATTTTTTTGCATGTAAATAATAAATAAGTGGTGCATGGTCTGAAAGTAGCATTTAATCTAGTGGCTAACACTAGAATTTGAGGCTAGGAAAGAAATCGTTTTTATTTAGCTATCCTATTCCTTTTGCAAACAGAAAAGGAACTCTTAGAAGCCTTCTCAGCAAAGTAGGGGACTAAGGCAGCAGGTGATACAAGGGCTGGAGGAAAGGGGCTGATTCACCTCTTTGTGGGTCTCAACTACTTCCAGAAGCAATCTGGGGAACCGCCTGGAAAGGAGGCATTTTGCCTTCCAGGGTTAGTGATAATATGCTTGGAAAGAGCTCACACAAGCCATTTCACCATTATTTTGTTATTACAGCTGTTAGGAAAATAGGAGCTCTGCTTTAAATCTAGATGGCACATCTCTCTGTAGGAATTACAACTCACGACAGAATCCACTCTTCCTATACCTTTGTATGGATGGGAAGAAGAGCAGTGTGAGTGAGACTTGTCTGAAGCAT
>NW_011408068.1:0-539 GCF_000754665.1 Bison bison bison | reverse complement strand
TTGTGTGGATCACAACAAATTGGAAAATTCTTTGAGAGATGGGAATACCAGACCACCTGACCTGCCTCCTGAGAAATCTGCATTCAGGGCAAGAAACAACAGTTAGAACCAGACATGGAACAGTGGGCTGGTTCCATATTGGGAGAGGAGTACGTCATGGCTCTATATTGTCACCCTGTTTATTTAACTTATGTTCAGAGTACACCATGCAAAATGGCGGGCTGGATGAAGCACAAGCTGGAATCAAGGTTGAAGTGAGAAATATCAATAACCTCAGATACGCGGATGACAGCACCCTTATGGCAGAAAGCGAAGAGGGCCTGAAGAGCCTCTTGATGAAACTGAAAGAGGAGACTGAAAAAGTTGGATCAAAACTCAACATTCAGAAAATTAAGATCATGGCATCCAGTCCTATTACTGCATGGCAAATAGATGGGGAAGTAATGGAAACAGTGGCAGACTTTCTTTTCTTGGGCTCCAAATCACTGCAGATGGTGACTGCAGCCATGAAATTAAAAGATGCTTACTCCTTGGAAGAA
>NW_011408067.1:4579-5325 GCF_000754665.1 Bison bison bison | reverse complement strand
TGCACAGCAACAAAGACCTAGGGCAGTCAAAAATAAATTAATTAATTAGAAAATAGTTAGTTAAAAAAAAGAAAATAGTTAATTTGCTGATTCAATAATTTGGCTAATTAAATTAACTAAAATATTTAATGTTTCATTTTAAAACATTACATGTATTTTTAACATTTATGTTACATGTTAACATAAATAACATAAATAACAAATTTTTCTGAGAAATGGCTGTATTTTCAAAACCAAACAACCTTATGTATGAATGATGTTGTTTTTTAGTTCAGCTGGTAAAGAATCTGCCTGCAATGCAGGAGACGCTGGTTCGATCCCTGGTCAAGAAGATCCCCTAAAGAAAGGATAGGCTACTCACTCCAGTATTCTTGGGCTTCCCTGATGGCTCAGATGGTAAAGAAGCAGCATGCAATGCAGCAGACCTGGATTTGATCCCTGAGCTGGGAAGATCCCCTGGAGGTGGGCATGGCAACCCACTCCAGTATTCTTCCCTGGGGAATCCCCATGGACAGAGGAACCTGGTGGGCTATAGTCCATGGGGTCACAAAGAGTCAGACACGACTCTGTGACTAAGCACAGCACACATATACTTTCGCACACAGCACACATATACTAATGTCTAGTTAAAAGACAGCTGGAACCTCACGCCTGTTTCTGCATTCAAACTACTATGAAATGTTTCACTTGGGTTGAAATATATGAAAAAACTCTTAATAAATACATGGTTGAAAACAAATACATTA
>NW_011408067.1:0-762 GCF_000754665.1 Bison bison bison | reverse complement strand
TTCCCAGTGGTCACGTATGGTTATGAGAGCTGGACCATAAAGAAGGCAGAGTGCTGAAGAACTGATGCCTTCAAACAGTGGTGCTGGAGAAGACTCCTGAGAGTCCTTTGGACAGCAAGGAGATCAAACCAGTCAATTAAATTAACCCTGAATATTCATTGTAAGGACTAATGCTGAAGCTGAAGCTTCAGTATTTTGGTCATCTGATATGAACAGCTAACTCACTGGGAAAGTCACTGATGCTGGGAAAGATTGAGGGCAGAAGGAGAAGAAGGCATCGGAAGATGAGATGGCTGGATGGCATCACTGATGCAATGGACATGAACTTGGGCAAACTTCAGGAGATGATGAGGGACAGGGAGGCCTGGCATGCTGCAGTCCACTGGGTTGTAAAGAGTCAGACACGACTGGGCGACTGAACAACCACCACAGAGGTCATCTGGAAAATACTGGTTCAAAGAGTAACACAGATCTTCAAAATGTTGGCATATTTCATTAAATAATATTTTAAAAATCACATTCATTAAAATCTCATGTCATCAAAAAGTCTTCTAATATTGGGAAGGTATAAAGTTCAAACAGGTGGATACAAGTTTACAAAAATTCTAAATTTTGTTTGAAAGCTCAAATTTAAGATGGGTAACAAGTAGTATTTAATTTATATGCAGAGTACATCATGAGAAACGCTGGGCTGGAAGAAGCACAAGCTGGAATTAAGATTGCTGGGAGAAATATCAATAACCTCAGATATGCAGATGACAC
>NW_011408066.1:0-510 GCF_000754665.1 Bison bison bison | reverse complement strand
ATGATTATTTATGAAAGTAGACTCTCACTTCCACACTGAGGTACCTGCAGCAAAAATTATTAACCCCCCTTTTTTTAAAGGCAGAAAGAACTCAGCATGAGAACATGGGAACTAAGATCCTAATTTGTACCAGTTTGTAAGGATGGGTTTCAGGCTTTTCTACAGTCTAACACTTTCCTTCACATATCCTCTGACTTACTGTGCTCCCTCTGTTCAGATTTTTCCGCAGTTTCTTTATCCATAATGAGAGAGCAGTAGGGAAAAGCAGTAGGGAAAAAGCCTGTGAGTCAGAAGCTCTGGGTTCTATCCTAGGTTCTGTCATCTGTAAAATCTAAACCTCCAACTTTCTTTGACAACAAAGGAAAATTGGGAAAACTCGAGGTGACTTCAGGTCAATTTCTTGTAGCCTATGGTTCTATTTGATCTGTCTCTGTGGTAAAGAATCTGCCTGCCAATGCAGGAGACCTGGGTTCCACCCATGGGTCAGGAAGATCCCCTGAAGGAAGACAT
>NW_011408065.1:0-531 GCF_000754665.1 Bison bison bison | reverse complement strand
TCATCCACCTCATTAGAACTGATTCAAATGTATTCTTTTTAATGGCTGAGTAATACTCCATTGTGTATATGTACCACAGCTTTCTTATCCATTCATTTTGTTTTTAAAATTGGTTTGAGAAGTTATAGGACTTCTGGTGATCCTATAGTCTGGTGCAGATTTGTTTTCTCCTCTTTCCCAAATAAGTTCTTTCTGCACTTTCTTCTAATCTCTAATCAAAAATAAGTTTATATTTTCTACCAGGCTTTTATACAGAGGGCAACTATTTTGATTTAAACCAGCTCTATGAAGGTTGAAGTTTTGCCAGTTATTAAGAACTGGTTTTACTTATACCCACGCCCTAATCAGAGTCATCGACCTCTTGACTTAGTCTCCTTTGCAGGCCCCAAATTTTGGAATGAACATCCTGAGCACACTAATTTGAATTGTAGAGACTATGGAAATAACGGGCTTCCTTGGTGGCTCAGACAGTAAAGAATCTGCCTGCAATGTGGGAGACCTAGGTTCAATCACTGGGTCAGGAAGATCCCC
>NW_011408064.1:0-693 GCF_000754665.1 Bison bison bison | reverse complement strand
CTATGATCAGGATGGAGGAGCTTGACACACAAGAGCCTGGGTGAAGGTGGTGGAAATGGCTCCTTTGGGGCCCCCCTCAGAGCTGCCTCTGCCTCTCTTCCTAGTGAAAGACTAGCCTTGCCCTCACCAGGAAACACACAACATGCAGACGTGAAAACCCAAGAATGTACCCTTTGAACAATAGGGAAATGGGATACTGTTGAAACATGCTTGTCTCTCGATCCACAGTTCACTGACTCTGAAATTCCATGCATACTATATTAATAGCTAATCTCTCTATAGCCAGAAAATTGCTCTTCAGATCTCCAGTTTGCTTAACAGCTGCCAATCCAAGTTGCCTCCAATTTTTTCCATCCGTCACCAATGTCAGTGAGATATTGAATCGCCCCGAGCCAGATGAAAAATGTGTTGGATGTTCACTGCAAATCCTGTTCATGTAAAAATAATGTCTGGTCAGCAGTTTTCAAATGGAACACAGGACCACCAACCTTGGAACCTACATGGCAGAAGCACCCTGGGGCAGCCATCCAGAGCAGGCAACCAGACCCACTGAGTCCGAGTTTCTTCTGGAGGTGTCTAGGAATCCACATTGCACCAAAGATGCACTGTGCTTCTGACATACACTGCTGATTGAGAAGCACCATCAGGCTGAGGAGGGCAGGGTGATATGCTCGCAGTACTGCCAGCCACCTC
>NW_011408063.1:0-790 GCF_000754665.1 Bison bison bison | reverse complement strand
TTTTTTCATATTCTATATTTTTAAATATTTTTAATATGAATATTCCATATAGCTCACCTAAAGGATTGTGAATTTCAATCATTGGAGAAGGGCCACTCAGAGACACAGTAACCTCTTTTAGACTGGGATCAAAGGGAATTTTCCAAGTATTTTCAGCCTGTTCCAAATGGTCTGTTGATAAGAGGTGAACTTTGGAAGCCTGTACTGCTTCTTCCACCCATTTTAAAACCTACAAGAAAAAGAGAAATGTGAGTGATATCAAAATATTTACAGCTTTACACCACCTCGAATTGCTGAAGCAGTAGCCTATTTGCTTAATGAAATGACGAGGTTGCTTTCTGTACTGTGTGAGGCTTATTTCCATCACAATCAAGACAAACTTTCTCAACGCACAGAACAGGTAAAAAGCACTCCCCGAGGATTAGTCTCCAAAAGTTTCAAACAGCTCATGCAGCTCAATAAAAAAACAAACAAAAAAACCCCTAATAACCCAATTGGAAAATGCACAGGATACCTGAATAAACATTTTTGCAAAGAAGACATACAGATGGCCGAGAGGCACATGAAAAGAGGCACATGCTCAACAGTGCTAATTATTTGAGAAACACAAATCAAAACTACAATGAGATATCACCTCACACCAGTCAAAATGGCCATCACCAAAAAAAATCTATGAACAATTAATGCTGGAGTGGATGTGGAAAAAAGGGAACCCTCCTACACTGATGGTGGGAATGTAAATTGGTACAGCCACTATGGAGAACAGTATGGAAGTTCCTTAAAAACAATC
>NW_011408062.1:0-548 GCF_000754665.1 Bison bison bison | reverse complement strand
ATGGTAGCCCAGTCCAGTATTCTTGCCTGGAAAATCCCATGGACCGCGGAGCCTGGTAGGTTACCGTCCATGGGATCGCTAAGAGCTGGACATGATAGATATATACATAATGTAACATGATTATGAGCCAAGTTCCAATTTAAAAATAGCTTTAATTTTTTGGAGAAAAAAAATAAATTTCTGGAGAAAAAAATGGTACAAGTCTAGAAATAAGTTTAAAACATTTTTCTGAGTAGAAAATATTAGGGGGTAACAAAATTAGAAAAACTCTATCCAAAAATGTTGCCAACCGACCGTAACAAGGCTATCAAAATCTGTGGAATCTATTAAAATCGCCTCAAATGAAGTAATGAAAGTCTGAAATGAAAGCATCATGGCAAATTACTTTCACAACAGAGATGGTATATGTAGGTCAGATTAGGTCCCCCAGGTAGAGCAGAAACCTATCTATTGGAAAACTTATGTTATTATCTCTGAGAGTGGAGCGTGTCTTGATACGCTCAGATATGTGACAAATAATTCATCTCTTAAGCTGTACATTAAAACTC
>NW_011408061.1:0-547 GCF_000754665.1 Bison bison bison | reverse complement strand
TGCGATATTCCCCACAGCATCTGAGCTAAACAGGGAACCACCGACTCCCTAGAGCCTTGTCATTAGGAGCTGGCATTTTGCTGCATTCCCCCTGTTGTGACGACTGGCATTGAAGCTGGTGCCAAATGGGCAACCCAGAAGGATCTTTCTCTTCCTTTTTTCCTTCCTCCAGGCTTGTTCTTTAGGCTTGAGAAGCCAGATGCTTTGGGGTTTAATTACACACTGCAGTTAGAAGCACAGAATGTCAGAGCTGGAAAGGAAGAACCTTATTATAAATAATCGCTGCCAGCATTTATTGAACACTTACTCTGTGCCAGGCCCTGTGCCAGGCCTGTTTCCAGGCATTACCTCGCTTACCCTTCCCAACAATTCCAGGAGGCAGAAACCATCATCACCCCTATTCTGCAGGGAAGGAAACAAAAGGTTTTCAGGAGATTACAGGGCATTTCCCAAACTGTGCTGTGTGGTACACAGTGGCCAAAAAAAAAAAAGTTTATTCAGGTTTTTCCACAAGATGGTATGGAAAAGTCCAAATGAACTATTTGGC
>NW_011408060.1:0-684 GCF_000754665.1 Bison bison bison | reverse complement strand
TCTGAGATAGTTTGTTCTGCAAACGTAGGTAACTGAAACACTGGGGAAGTGACTGTGTCTAGTTCACAAATAAAAGGTTATGTTTACTGAAGAATTTACTATAAAAAATGATGTTCTTTGGTGTTATGATTGTGATCCTGAGTCTTGAATATTGTGGATGCTGGAAGTTTTTCAGGCCTTTAGGCAGTAATGATCCCTCAACAGCTTGCAACATCACCACAAACTTAAACCAAATATCTTGAGACTTCTACACACATCTGAAAATGGAGCATCTACTTTTAAAAACAATTGTGGATCTGTAGCTATGGTCAACAACCCAGCTACTAGCTAAATACCTAATATTGAGAATCAGAGGCTTCCTCTAATTAAATTCTGTGGTTTGTATATAAAAGAGGACTGCTGAAAGTCAGGAACTCCTATAGAATTCTAGCTATTCTAATAGTCACTCATGGATAAGTCACTTCATCTCCTTGGAACTCATCTTCCTCCTGAACTTCACAGAGTCCCATAGGATGTATGGTAGTGCTTCAGCTATACTTCCAGGGGGAAAAGGGGTGAGAAAGGAGAAAGAGGCCAGTGGGTGGGCCTCCTCATCACCATCCCTTTAGCCAAAGCAGCTCTGCTTTTTTTCGACTTAAACTTTGGAATAAAGAGGAGTCATTTTGAATTATTATTATTTTGAAG
>NW_011408059.1:0-504 GCF_000754665.1 Bison bison bison | reverse complement strand
GTCAGATTCTAATCTGTTCCTACTCCTGTATGTTCTTGCCTCCAATGTCCACAGCTGTCAGAACTAGTGTGTTTTCTTTTGTGGGAGCTCTCCATGTCCTTTTATATATTCCATAGTCACAGAGTCTGGCTAGTTGATCCTGTGGATAATCTACAGTTTGTATAACTGGTGGGAAGGTTTTTGGTCTTTGTCCTTAGCCACACTGACCCTGGGTTTCAATTGTGGTTTTATTTCCACCTCTGCATGTGGGTCATCCACTAGGATTTGTTCCTGAGGCTGCCCTGGAGGATTTGGGTTTGCCCCTCTGAGGGCTAGGAGAAGGCAATGGCACCCCACTCCAGCACTCTTGCCTGGAAAATCCCATGGACTGAGGAGCCTGGTGAGCTGCAGTCTATGGGGTTGCTAAGAGTCGGACATGACTGAGCGACTTCACATGCACTTTTCACTTTCATGCATTGGAGAAGGAAATGGCAACCCACTCCAGTGTTCTTGCCTGGAGAATCC
>NW_011408058.1:0-516 GCF_000754665.1 Bison bison bison | reverse complement strand
TTTTTTTTTTTTTTTTTTTTTTTTTTTTTTATTTCTGTATTCTTAAGAGCTTTCTTTACCCTTAGTAGCCCTGTTACTGGTTAGTAATTCTTTATATAAAATTTTCCTTGTTCAAATTACTGTGTGTTTTCTCTCTCCTGACTGGACCCTGACTGATACATTAATAGTAGATTAAGATACCAGTCATAAGGGTGCCACTTCATTAGGTTGGTTGGTAACTCCTGATGTAGTCTGGTATGAAGGAGTCAATCGAAGAAGTATGTTGAGAATTATGTAAGTGAATCATACTGACTCCTGAGAACTAAGAATTGTTCAGTCCTTAGAAGAATGGAAAAGACTTGTAGAGTTGTCATCATGAAGATGCTCATGTGAAAGGGATACCATGATAAACAACTTTCCTGAAGCTCCCTTGCTTCTGGCTGACTTTCTTGTGTTTTTTTGTTTTCCGTTATGCTATGCTATGCTATGCTAAGTCGCTTCAGTCGTGTCCGACTCTGTGCGACCCCATAGACGGCA
>NW_011408057.1:0-702 GCF_000754665.1 Bison bison bison | reverse complement strand
TATTTCCTGACCAAAAAATAATTAGAATAAAGATTAACTATGGAAAGTGACCTGGAAAATCACAAACTCTTGAAAATTGAACAAAACTTCAAATTAATGCAAGGATCAAAGGAGAAATAGAAAATACAATATATCAAAATTATGAGGGGATGCCAAAGCTTCACAGAGGGATATTTATAGCATTAAATGTTTATATTAAAAAGGGAAAAGGCCAATTATCATTCGAAGATCAATAATCTTCTTTAAGAAACTAGAATACAACAAAATTTAACCCAAATCCAGCAAAAAAAAAAAAAAAGAATAACAAACATCTTGGCAGAAATCAATTAAATAGAAACCAGAAAATCAGTAGTACCAAAAAATTCAGTTGAAACCAGTGGTTGATACTGTGAATAGATTAATATGATAATAAACCTATAGCCTGATTGATTAAAAAAGAGAGAGACAAAGAAGAGTGACACTAATTACCAACTTCAGTAATACCATAGGAGACAGCAGTACAGAGCTCTCAGATATTAAATGCACAATGAAGGAAGATTTAAAAAATGTTATTCAAAATTTTTGCATGGTTGGTCGTATTGGACTCTTTGTGACCCTGTGGACTCTAGCCCACCAGGCTCATCTCTCCATGGGATTTCCAGGCAAAATACTGGAATGGGTTGCCATTTCCTCTTCCAGGGGGATCTCCTAGATACCAGGAAT
>NW_011408056.1:0-551 GCF_000754665.1 Bison bison bison | reverse complement strand
AGAGAATGCAAATCAAAACCACAATGTGATATCACCTCACACCAGTCAGAATGGCCATCATTAAAAAGTCTACAAACAAAATGCCAGGGAGCAGTGTGTCATATGGATGGGGGTAGGGGGAGGGTGGTGGGCTCTGGGAAACCTTCATAGAGACATCTGCTCCACAGACCTGGGTGCAGGGCTCTGGACTTCCTGCTCAGGGCTAAGGTTCCATCCTTGTGAAATTTACAATCTGGAGGGCAAGAAGATTGTTCAGTAATTACAGATTATAATTCATATTATGAAGGAAAAGAGCAGGGTAGGATGAGAGAGAATCACAGAGCCGTGATTCAGTCTGGGGAGATGGGAAAGGGTTTCAAGAGGATGAGGCCCTGGAGCTGAGCAGGGGAGAAGGAGTGGGTGTGAGGCCCACTAAGGACAGGAGTCCAGGAGTCTCGAAGCAGGAGCTGTTGCTCACATGAGGCAGGAAAGGCTTGAGGTTGGAGTAGCACAGACGGTTGTGTGGCTGGAGGGCAGTGACCAAGGGGGATAACGGGAGGGGTCAGGTTAGG
>NW_011408055.1:0-529 GCF_000754665.1 Bison bison bison | reverse complement strand
ATCTAGGTTGCTTCCATGTCCTGGCTATTATAAACAGTGCTGCGATGAACATTGGGGTACACGTATCTCTTTCCCTTCTGGTTTCCTCAGTGTTTTTAAACTGTTTCTGTTTAATTTCTGTTTTTAAACTGAGGTGGGGAGAAGGGCGTGTGTGGGACTATTCTTTTGTAGCCATTCAGTATCTAATTACAGTTTGTTAATAAATTGTTATACATATATTTGGGGTGAGTCTTCAAGATGTCTTTGTCAGCAGTAGTGGCCAATCAAAAAGTTTGGAGATACTGGTTAGATAACCTGCAGGAAAAACTATCAAAATTCATAATGAAAACGGTTTGGGTTCTCTTTTGTAAGTGGATAAATTAGAAACATTAGTTATAGAACACTATTTCTTGTCTTATATGAGTCATTACAAATTATAGTCCACGAACTTCCTGACTGGCCTAAGAAAAAGTATCTGACATCACAAGGGTAGTTAAGCAGGAAGCATCCTTATACCCTGGATAAGTTTAGAATAAGCTAGAATCTCAGT
>NW_011408054.1:0-527 GCF_000754665.1 Bison bison bison | reverse complement strand
AAACTCATGTCCATCGAGTCAGTAAGGCCATCCAACCATCTCATCCTCTATCATCCCCTTCTCTTCCTGCCTTCAATCTTCCCCAGCATCAGGGTCTTTTCGAATGAATCAGCTCTTTGCATTAGATGGCCAAAGTACTGGAGCTTCAGCTTCACCATCAGTCCTTCCAATGAATATTCAGGACTGATTTCCTTTAGGATTGACCCGTTTGGTCTCCTTGCTGCCCAAGGTACTCTCAAGAGTCTTCTCCAACACCATCTTCTCCAACACCACAGCTCAAAAGCATCAAAGCTTCGGCACTCAGCCTTCTTCATGGTCCAATTCTCACATCCATAGATGACTACTGGGAAAACCATAGCTTTGACCTTATGGACCTTTGTTGGCAAAGTAATGTTTCTGCTTTTTAATGTGTTGTTTAGGTTTGTCATAGTATTTCTTCCAAGGAGCAAATGTCTTTTAATTTCATGGCTGTAGTCCACCATCTGCAGTGATATTGTAGCCCCTCAAAATAAAGTTTGTCACTGTTT
>NW_011408053.1:0-553 GCF_000754665.1 Bison bison bison | reverse complement strand
TGGACAGCGAGCCCGTCACGTGCAAAGGGCCTGGGGTGGGCGTGACCCGCCGTGTGCCTCGGGCAGTGTCAGCCTGGCTGGGCTTCCTCCACCCCGTCTGCAAAGGGGTTTGGGGCAGCGGGCAGGGTGCTTCGCTGCTCTGCCTCAGTCTGGGGACACCCCGGTGGAGCTTCTGCCTGCTGAGGACCCTCCCGGACCCCACAGAGGTGCCATCCAGCCCAAACAGGCCCGAGTGTTCAGCTCACCCCCACGCCACGGAACGAAGTGCTTGCCTAGGGTGGCCAGCACATCCTACCCACGTCCCTGATGGACAGGAGAGCGCTGAGCCGTCTGGCCTGGGGTCGTGCAGCGTGAGCTTGGAGAGGGCCTGCCCAGCAGAAGCCCTGGGACCCGAACAAGACGCTCGCTCCTCCCAGGGTCCTCGCCTGGCTGCTCGAGCAGGAGGCAGTGGGGCATCTGGTGGGCCGTGGGGAGGAGCAGGCAGTGTGGCCAGGGGGGCACCCCTGAGCATGGCCCTGGGGCTGGGTGCATGCAAGTCTGACCCTAGAGCCTC
>NW_011408052.1:0-583 GCF_000754665.1 Bison bison bison | reverse complement strand
CGTTTTACAACTAACAGGGAAGGAAATAGCACATTTTAGTTCTTGTGTGCCATGCTAAATGCTTTTTAAAAACCTATTATCTTATTTTTAAAATCTTCTTAGTGGTCTTGAAAAGTTAAGGTATTCTTGTAGTGTAAAAGAGGAAACAAAGTCTCACTGGTTAAGAAGTTTCTTAACCAGTCTAAGGTCACGTAGTCATCAGTAACAGCCAGGCCCTGGATTCCAACCCAGGTCAGAATGACTCCAAGTAAAGCATCTTTTACTGAAATGCCCTGCCTCCTAGTATTGTTGTAATACTGTTTTGCTATCACGATTTTGTGAAATATATGGTTCTCCAGCTACTTCTAGGTTAAATGGACTTTTGTGGACCAGCCTAGCCTAGAAGCCCAGCCAGAACCTTTACCATGGTTCCTAAGGGAAAATACATTTTCATTTCACATACTGGTTTACAGTTAATTGAACTTTTGGAAAAAGGCACATTCTTAGCTGGTGAGGTTTAAAACTACCTTGTGTAAAATTAAATTCAGTCCCAGCCTTTTCCCCTCCTGACATTTTTAGTTCCTATCTCAGCTACCCCATGTGT
>NW_011408051.1:0-523 GCF_000754665.1 Bison bison bison | reverse complement strand
TGCAGCCTTATTTGGTTGCACATGAATATGGAGAGACTTACCTGAAAGGCCTGTCTCTTTTCTGAAAGCTTTTTACTTGTAAGAATATATTATTTTTTGAGAATATATTATTATACAACTTATTTGGTGAACATGCTACTTAGTCTTTTATTTATCTTCATCTGTATCCACTAAAGTATGTGTGTGTATTTACAAACTATGATAAAAAAGACACTTGCTAAATACTAGGCAGTCTTCTAGGTGCTTTATGTATGCTACCTCATTTAATTAATTCCTGTCACAGGCATATGATTTAAGTACAAATTGCTGTTCTACAGAGGAGAAAATTTTGGCACAGAAAGGTAAAGCCATTTACCCAAAGACATATGGTGCTGCTGCTGCTAAGTCGCTTCAGTCGTGTCCGACTCTATGCGACTGCATACACAGCAGGCCATCAGGCTCCCCCATTCCTGGGATTCTCCAGGCAAGAACACTGGAGTGGGTTGCCATTTCCCTCTCCAAGGCATACATGCATGCTAAGTTG
>NW_011408050.1:0-628 GCF_000754665.1 Bison bison bison | reverse complement strand
CCCTATCTCCTGTTTACTTTTTATAGCTATTCAGTCCTTGCCAGTCAGAACTTGATGGATGATTTCAGGAATTGAACTCTGACCCTCACTGGGAGAACATGCTCCTTGTCAAAAGCATCTCAAAGGATTCCCATTATCCTTTAATTTAAAAGACTCTTGGAATTACTTAAATTTTTGACTTAGGTAATGAAGAAAACTTACTTTTCAGTTTATAATAAGCTAATAGCAAAATGATATGCATTCCAAATAGCCACTAATGGCATAAATTTACTATCTGATTTAGATAATGTTAATAGTATAACTAGACAATACTAATTGCCATACAATTATTGTAAAAATAATTGATGACATTTACCAAATAATTTATTTGTAGCACTGAACAACTCTTGGAGAGACAAAGCAAATTGTGATAGAAGAAACAAACTGTTCTTGTGATTTTTTTATACTGAATTTATTTTAAAGAACATACACAAATGCTATATGTAATACATAAACCTCTTAGAAAACAGCTAAAACACACAAGCAAAAACTCAGCCAGCATTAGCATGTAATTAACTGAGCCCTTAAAAATAAATGAATGTTTCATTATTTCAGCCTCATATCAGTGTTGCCATTTGCTGCATTTTAT
>NW_011408049.1:0-564 GCF_000754665.1 Bison bison bison | reverse complement strand
ATTTCAGTTTTCTTAAATATATTAAGATTTTTATGACCAAACAGATGTGTGTGCATGTGTGCATGTGTATTTCATCTACACAGCAGGGTGTGGCTGCAGCTCAGCTGCAGGTTTGGGTACAGGTTGCAGGGGAGCAGCCGGCACTTGCTGCACAGATGTAGGTGGCTGAGTCGCCAGGCTGGGAAGTTGCGATGTGCAATGAGAGCTGTTTGGCACTCTTATTGAGGGAAACTGTGAAACTTCCATCTTCCATTTCATTCATAACTGAACGTATGGCTATCAGGAATGCAGTCCTTTACCAGGATATTGCCAGTGTCACAGGAGATACTCAAACACACCCTTCTCATAACTACAGTTCAGAATGGAAATCTCTCCTTCCTGGACTGTCAAAGACTTAGGGCTCTGTTTCACTTGCTCTTGATCACTTTTTTCCTTCTGTTGTCCACTCACCCCTACTTAAAGAAATTAAAAAGTCGTTAGTTCCACAGACATCTATTTCTTTCTTGGAGTTTCTGTGTGCATGAGCTTGTTTGTAATCCAGTTTTCTCAGTCCACCTAATTGAT
>NW_011408048.1:0-550 GCF_000754665.1 Bison bison bison | reverse complement strand
AAATGCAAATATATTTGTAAACAACTTGAGGAGGTGTGCAGGCCTCCCAGAGCCCCAGCTTGTGATTTAACATTTGTGATTATGAGGAGAAATAATACAAATATCCAGAGGAGTTCTATCAATCAATCTGAACCTAGGGAGGAGCTGAGTCAAGAATCAAAACTGAATTGCCAAACCAGTAAGTTTCAGCGAAAAAAACTGGTTAGTGGATGCATGCAGTCTGACAGATTTATAACAAATTCACATCTTCCATCTGACCCAAATATAGGTTGATATTAATCCAAACCTATATACAATGTTTTCATGTGGTAGAGAATTGTCGGGAAAACTACCTTGTTGGTGGCGACTCTGCATCAGTGCCCAGATGCAGGCCCTGGGCATCTGGCACTCTGGCTGGGGAGGGCAGCAGCCTCACACAATGGTGTGTCATAAATACGCAGACCTTGTCCTGGGTTGTGATGTAAGTGAGTGTATTAAAATTCACACACTGGGACCACAGGGAGTGAAGGGTGATTAAAAGTCTGTTGTAAGCCCACTAAAGCCCCCAAAT
>NW_011408047.1:25640-29092 GCF_000754665.1 Bison bison bison | reverse complement strand
GTGAAGGAGGCCATGAGCCTGGGATAGGCCACTAGGAGACTATGGCCATGGTGACCCAGAAACCACAGTGACTGAAAAACTGACCCCAAGCAACAAAGGGAGGAAGAAAAGAAAGCCCTCCCCACTCCCCCACCCCACCCTCCTACCATCAACCCAGGTCCACAGGCACTTTCATAGTGAGATGACCCCATCCAAGCTCTTCATCCTCTTTCCCACTGAATACCCCCCCACACACACCAAGACTCTTTCTGCATGCTTCAGACTCTCTGAAATCTTACTGTGTGTGTGTCTCTCAGTGTAACTCTAAGTGTCTAAATCTTTCTCACTGGTGTCTCTCAGTGTGTTTTTCTCTCTCTCAGTGTGGATGTCTCTCACTCTCAGTGTGTGTGTCTCTCTCTCTATATGTGTATGTCTCTAAGTGTGTGTGTGTATGTCTCAGTGTGTGTGTCTCACAATGTTTGTGTCTCTCTTTCAGTGTGTATGTCTCTCTCAGTGTGTGTGTGTCTCTGTATGTTGTGTGTTCACTCTTTCACAGTGTGTGTCTCTCTCATGTGTGTGTCTCTCTCAGTGTGTGTGTGTTTGTCTCTCTCTCTCAGTGTGCATGGCTAACTCTCAGTGTGTGTGTGTCCCTTTCAGTGTGTGTGTCTCTGTGTGACTGTCACAGTGTATCTGTTTGTGTGTCTCCTTTTGTGTCTCTCTCTCAATGTGTGTATTTCTGTCTCATTGTGTGTCTGCCTCAGTGTTTTGGGTCTCTTCTTTAGTGTGTGTGTGTGTGTCGCTTGATGTGTGTGTCTCTCCCTCTACCTTGTGTGTGTGTCTCTCTCTCAGTGTTTTTGTGTCTCTCTAAGTATGTGAGTGTGTGTCTCACTCCCTGTGTGTAAGTTTCTCTCTCTCAGTGTGTGTGTCTTTCACTCTCAGGAGTGTGTCTCTTCCTGGATGAGGGTGTCTCTCTCAGTGTGTGTGTCCCTCTCAGTTTGCATGTCTCTCTGTGTCTCTGTGTGTTTCTCTCAGTGTGTTTTTGTCTCTCAGTGTGTGTATCGCTCTCAGTGTGTGTCTCTCTCATTGTGAGTGTCTGGTTTTAGCATGTGTGTGTGTTTCTCTCTGCATGTGTATGTCTATCAGTGTGTGTGTGTCTCACTCTGTATGTATGTGTTTCTCGTGTGTGTCTCTCTCTCAGTGAATATGTGTCTGTGTGTCTCTGTGTGTGTCTCAGTGTGTGTGTCTCTGAGTGTGTGTCTCTCAGTGTTTGTGTCCCTTTCAGTTTGCATGTCTCTGTGTGTCTCTCGGTGTTTTTGTCTCTCTCTCAGTGTGTGTGACTCTCTCAGTGTGTGTGTCTCTATCAGTGTGAGTGTGTCTGGTTCTCAGTGTGTGTGTGTGTGTCCGTGTTTTTGTTTTTCTCTCTCTGTAAGTGTATGTCTCTCAGTGTGTGTCTTTCAGTTGTGTGTCTCTATATGTCTGTGTGTGTGTCTCTCAGTGTTTGTGACTCTAAGTGTATATGTCTCTCTCAGTGTGTGTATGACTCTCAGTGTGTGTGTGTCTCTCTTTGTATGTGTATGTCTCATGTGACTCTCAGTGTGTGTGAGTCTCTCTCTGTATGTGTAAGTCTCTCAGTGTGTGTGTCTCTATGAGTCTCTGTGTGGGTCTCTCAGTGTGTGTGTCTCTGAGTGTGTGTCTCTCTCTTAATGTGAGTGTGTGTCTCTCTCTTAATGTGAGTGTGTCTCCATTGTGTTTTTCTCTTGGTGTGGATGTTTCTCCCTCTCTCCCAGTGGTGATGCTTCTCTTGCTTTCAGTGTGTGCATCTCTGTATGTGTATGTCTCTCAGTGTGTGGCAGTGTTTCTCTCTCTGTGTGTCTCTGTGTGTTTCTCTCTCAGTGTATGTGTATGTCTATCTCTCAGAGTGTGTGTGTTTCTCTCTCAGCGTGTATGTGTGTCTCTCTCTCAGTGTGTGTGTGTCTCTCTCTCCATATGAGTATGTCTCTCAGTGTCTCTGTGTGTGCCTTTCAGTGTGTATGCCTCTTTCTAAGTGTGCGTGTATCTCTCAGTGTATACGTCTCACTCTCAGTGTGTGTGTGTCTCTCACTGTGTGTTTCTCTCTCTCAGAGTGGATATCTCTCTTACTCAGTGTGTGTGTGTTTTCTCAAAGAATATGTGTTTCTGTATGTTGTGTGTTCAATCTTACACTGTGTGTCTACTCTTATATAGTGTGTGTGTGTCTCTCAGTGTGAGTGTGTCTCTCAGTGAGTTTTTCTCTTTCTTGGTGTGGATGTTTCTCTCTCTCTCAGTGGGGATGCTTCTCTAGTTCTCAGTGTATGTGTGTCTCTGTAAGTATGTGTCTCTCAGTGTGTGTCGGTGATTCTCTCTCTGTGTGTTTCTCTCTCAGTGTATGTGTATTTCTGTCTCTCAGGGTGTGTGTGTTTCTCTCTCAGTGTGTGTGGGTAACTCTCTCTCAGTGTGTGTGCGCCTCTCTCTCCATATGTGTATGTCTCTCAGTGTCTCTGTGTGTGCCTCTCAGTGTGTATGTCTCTTTCTAAGTGTGTGTGTATATCTCAGTGTGTGTGTCTCAGTCTCAGTGTGCATGTGTCTGTCAGTGTGTCTGTGTGTTTGTGTCTGTGTGTGTCTCACTCTGTAGTTGTGTGTCTCTCTTTCAGTGTGTGTGTCTCTGTGTCTCTCTAAGTGTGAGTGTGTCTGGTTCTCAGTGTGTGTATATGTGTCAGTGTGCGTGTGTCTGTCTCTGTATGTGTATGACTCTCAGTGTGTGTGTCTCTCCATTGTGTGTCTCTGTGTGTGTCTCTCAGTGTTTATGACTCTAAGTGTTTAAGTCTCTCTGAGTGTGTGTCTCTCAGTGTGTGTTTCTCTCTCTCAGTGTGGATGTCTCTCTCTCTCAGGGTCTGTGTGTTTCTCTCTGTATGTGTATGTCTCTAAGAGTGTATGTGTGTGTGTCTGTGTGTGTCTCTATGTGTCCCTGTGTGTGGCTCACATTGTTTGTGTCTCTCTCTCAGTGTGTATGTCTCTCTCAGTGTGTGTGTCTCTCAGTGTGTGTGTCTCTGCATGTTGTGTGTTCACTATTTCACAGTGCTTGTCTCTCTCATGTGTGTGTATTTCTCAGTGTGTGTGTGTTTGTCTCTCTTTCTCAGTGTGTGTGGCTAACTCTCAGTATGTGTGTCCCTTTCAGTGCGTGTGTCTCTGTGCGTGTTTGTCTTTGTGTGACTCTCACAGTGTCTCTGTTTGTGTGTCTCCCATTGTGTCTCTCTATCCATGTGTTCCAACCAGTCCATTCTGAAGATCAGCCCTGGGATTTCTTTGGAAGGAATGATGCTAAAGCTGAAACTCCAGTACTTTCACCACCTCATGCGAAGAGTTGACTCATTGGAAAAGACTCTGATGCTGGGAGGGATTACGGGCAGGAGGAGAAGGGGACGACAGAGAATGAGATGGCTGGATGGCATCACTGA
>NW_011408047.1:24281-24608 GCF_000754665.1 Bison bison bison | reverse complement strand
TGGGCTCCTGCTATAAGCTCAAGGCATGGAGCATGCAAATTCAGTTGCTTTATCTTTGTGGTAATGAGAATTAATGATCCATTTTAATATCCATTGCTATGTATCTGACATCTCCATGCCTTGGGAAAGTTAGAAAGATTAAGAAGGCAGAAATGGTCAGAGGAGGAAAAGGAAAAGAAATACTTTACAATGTATTGACACATTAAGTTTAGCACCTCATTTTTATATTCATGCCCTCCAAGCACTGCATGGAGTTTTTTGCCATGGAAGCTCTTACTACCAACCACTTTTAGTTAAAACTGAAGCTGCAAAAAGAAAAAAAAAAAA
>NW_011408047.1:23375-24181 GCF_000754665.1 Bison bison bison | reverse complement strand
AGTATGGAGGTCCCTGAACAACTACAAACAGAACTACTACATGATCCAGCAATCCCAATCCTGAATGCTATGCTATGCTAAGTCACTTCAGTCATGTCCGACTCTGTGTGACCCCATAGACGGCAGCCCACCAGGCTCCCCCATCCCTGGGATTCTCCAGGCAAGAACACCAGAGTGGGTTGCCATTTCCTTCTCCAATGCATGCAAGTGAAAAGAGAAAGTGAAGTCACTCAGTCGTGTCCGACTCTTAGCGACCCCATGGACTGCAGTCTACCAGGCTCCTCCATCCATGGGATTTTCCAGGCAAGAGTACTGGAGTGGGGTGCCATTGCCTTCTCCTCCAATCCTGAATATATACCTGGAAAAGACAAAAACTCTAGTTGAAAATATACTTGCATCCCAATGTTCATTGCCACACTATTTACAATAGCCAAGATGTGGAAACAATGTAAATGTCCATCAACAAAAAATGATAAAGAAGATGCAGCACACAAACACACACACACACACGTGTGCACCCAGAGGAATACTACTCACGCATGAAAAATAATGAAGTAATACCATTTGTGGAACCATGGGTGGACCTAGAGATTATCATATTAAGGGGAGTATGTCAGAAAGAGAAAGACAAATATTCTATTCAGTTCAGTTCAGTGGCTCAGTGATGTCCGACTCTTTGTGACCCCATGAATTGCAGCATGCCAGGCCTCCCTGTCCATCACCAACTCCCAGAGTTCACTCAGACTCACGTCCATTGAGTCAGTGATGCCATCCAGCCATCTCATCCTCTGTCATCCCTGTCTCTT
>NW_011408047.1:20833-21331 GCF_000754665.1 Bison bison bison | reverse complement strand
CTTCACTTTCAGTCTGAATTTGGCAATAAGGAGTTCATGATCTGAGCCACAGTCAGCTCCTGGTCTTGTTTTGGTTGACTGTATAGAGCTTCTCCTTCTTTGGCTGCAAATAATATAATCAATCTGATTTCGGTGTTGACCATCTGGTGATGTCCATGTATAGAGTCTTCTCTTGTGTTGTTGGAAGAGGGTGTTTGCTATGACCAGTGCATTTTCTTATGATACCACTTATATGTGGAATCTAAAAAGATGATACAAATGAAATAATTTGCAAAGCAGAAACAGACTCAGAGAATAGATTTGGTTACCAAAGGGGAAAAGCAGGGGAAGGGATAAATTAGGAGTTGGGATTAAGAGATACACACTGCTATGTATTAAATAGTAGCACTGTCGTGCTGGAGGCAATGGCACCCCACTCCAGTACTCTTGCCTGGAAAATCCTATGGATGGAGGAGCCTGGTAGGCTCCAGTCCCTGGGGGTGCTAAGAGTCGGACATG
>NW_011408047.1:18228-20733 GCF_000754665.1 Bison bison bison | reverse complement strand
ACTTCACTTTCACTTTTCACTTTCATGCATTGGAGAAGGAAATGGCAACCAACTCCAGTGTTCTTGCCTGGAGAATCCTAGGGACGGGGGAGCATGGTAGGCTGCTGTCTATGGGGTTGCACAGAGTCGGACACGACTGAAGTGACTTAGCAGCAGCAACAGCAGTCCTGCTGGAGAAGACTCTTGAGAGTCCCTTGGATAGCAAGGAGACCAAGTCAGTCAATTCTAAAGAAATCAACCCTGAATATCCATTGGGAGGTCTGATGCTAAAGCTGAAGCTCCAATATTTTGGCCACCTGATGTGAAGAGCCAACTTACTGGAAACAACTCTGATGCTAGAGGGTGCTAGAGGATGAGATGATTGTATGGCATCACTGACTCAGTGGACATGAGTTTGAGCAAACTCTGGGAGACAGTGAAAGACAGGGAAGCCTGGTGTGCTGCAGTCCATGGGGTCACAAATTCAGACACAACTGAGCAAAAGAACAAAAATGTATAAAATACATAAATAAGGTCTTACTGTATAGAACAGGGAACTATACTCATCATCTGCAATAACCTATAATGGAAAGGAATCTGGAAGTGTTTTATGTATGTGTGTGTATATATATATATATATAAAGTCAATCACCTTGCTATACACCAGAAATGGACACAACATTGTTAATCAACTATGTGAAAGTTAGTGAAAGTCATTCAGTCATGTCCGACTCTTTGCGACCCCATGAACTATACAGTGCACAGTTCATGGAATTCTCCAGGCTAGAACACTGGAGTGAGTAGCCTTTCCCTTCTTCAGGGGATTTTTCTGACCCAAGAATTGAACTGGGGTCTCCTGCATTGCAGGTGGATTTTTTACGAACTGAACTATGAGGGAAGCCCTAACTATACTTCAGTTTTTAGAAACAAACACACAAACAAACAAACAAACAAAAAAACTAGTGAAGTTGGAAGAGCGGGTGAGGACATCACAAAACAAGCAAGCGTCACATTACTGTCAAACCCTAGTGTCATTTCACATGTAAAGCTGGCCCCTTTCCTAAAGCCTCTTCCAATTGTCATTTGGGAACACTAGTTGGGCAGTACAACAGGCCAAGGTCACCTGCCACACATCATCTTGTCTTTACTGCCTCCACTATTCCTTCAAAGGCAGTAAGCAAGAGGCCCACACTGGTAAACTCCTCCTGGTGCTTGAAGCTTCCACAGCTCAGGCCACTGGGGAGTTGGTGTGTTCAAACCTGTATCACATCTTCCTTCTCTGCACGATGCATCAGCAGCAGCCACTCTGCTCGGCCTGGGTGCCACAGAGGGCAAATCAACCTTCTTCTGGGGGCCAGGAGCATCTGGGCCCAACTCCCTCACCTCTGTGTGTGTGCAGTTGCTAAGTCATGTCCGACTGTTTGTGACCCCATGGACTGCAGCACACCAGGCTTCCCTGTCCTTCACCATCTCCCAGAGTGTGCTCAAATTCCAATCCATTGAGTTGGTGATGCTATCTAACCATCTCATCCTGTATCCGGGCAATAACTCTCAGAACATGAAGACCAAATGTCATCTCTTGAAACTTTTTATGCAGTAACAAGGATTGGAAACCTCCACATAAGCCATGAGAAGTTAGCCTGCCAAAGATGGTGCCTGTGTCCAGTTCAGCGAGGACAGGCACCAGCTGCCAGAACCACTCATCCTGGAAAGAGCCATGCTGGTCATCACCTGACTCACCTGTGTGCCCCTCTTGTCTACTTGCTGCTTGACCCTGTGTATGGGAGGCACACAAAGTTTTGTCCAAACACTGACTAATCAAATGACTGAATCAGTGAATTCTTCTCTGGAAGGGAAGCAATGGCTTGCCTTTAAAACTACAAGTGAGGATATGAATCAACTGTATGAAGGACACAGGCCAGATGCCTTAGAGTTGCCCCTGAGTTGGACCCAGTCTAGTATCCCAGTCTCTTTCCCATGACCTTGCTCCAGCTACACACCTGGGCTCAGTTCCCTCCATGAGTCTGACCCTTCTGGGGGCCTTTCCCCCATATCCCAGCCAAGGAGACCCTCTTCACTACAAGACCCAGTCCAGACAGCCCTCCCATCTAATAAGCCCTCCATGGTCCCTTGTTGTGAGTCAGTGGTTGGTTCCCCATGCTTCATGCTCCCCAACATCTGCCTCATTTCAGGCTCTGCACTTTACAGGTCTGCCTGGAAGATGTGCTCCAGCCTCCCCACCCACCATCCCTGAGTAATGCAGCAGTGAATGGACATTTGACAGCCTGCATGGTGGAGGAGCCTTTGGCAGGACGGGTGTCCTTGGACTTGAATGCACTTTACCTTGTGAGATCTGGCACCCAAACCTGCCCTCTACAATCAGGCTGTGCTTACACTGGGGTTAGCAGATGGCTGGGTGGACACACTGGAAGAAATTCTCCTCCTCAACCCAGCAGTTGTCTGATTCAAAAGATACCAAGAGCTCCTCCCACCAGGCTGCATGCAAGGCAGAGCGTGGTGCCAACC
>NW_011408047.1:16104-17051 GCF_000754665.1 Bison bison bison | reverse complement strand
GGGGCGGGTCCCGGGGAGAAGGATGCTGCTGAACCACAGCAAGCAGATGCATGAACACCCCTCGCCCCTCCCAAAGGGACCTTGGGCTCTGCATCAGTGACCCCATGCAGGGTGGTGGGACCATCAGAGGGGTGGAGGTTGGCAGATACGGTCAAATAGACACCAACATGAGAGACATGGTTAACTTTGAGTCTGTGGCTGCTTTGGGAGGACCCCCTGGGCTGGGGTTTCTGAGCACAAGGGGTCAAGATGCAATGGACATAGGGCCAGTCCCAAGGATCTGTCAGTGGGTCTTGAGCTGGGAGAGCCTGGAGTGCAGTATCCCCCAGAACAGGTGCAAGGCTTGGTGAGACATCTGTCGAGGAGTCCTTCAGAACCTGGGGGAACATGTGACATGAGGAAAAGATGGTAAGGCCAATTGGAAACCCTGCATAAACTCCAGCAAGTAAAAGAGAAATGCACAGAAAAACAAGGGGATACTTGCCCCACTCATGAACTGGAGAACCTTCCCACCTCTGGTGGTACCTCATGGGTATCCTCTGCTCCTGACTCCTCACACCCTATCTATGCTTGGCCAAGTCACCACAGTGTGTACACAAGTTCTCAAAGGGTAGCCAGACAGGGCTCTCACCAAGAGCAAGACAGTCCACTCACCAAAGTCCTTTCACCATTGGTATGGGATGGCAATGCACACTCCACACTGCCCTCCCTGCTCCTCGATCTCACAACCAAAACAACTGGACCCATTCAGTGGGCCATAGACTGGTGTCCAGGACCCCCCTCCAGTGCTGGGGGGCCTGGCACCTGGGTAGTGGCCAACCTGCTCAGATGGAAGACAGTGAACATGTAGACCCAAGAGCTTGGGAATGATGGACACGTGCAAACCAGCATCTCCTGAGCCCAGGTCAGATGTGATATAAAGGCCTGTGATGTGAATGCAAGCGGGT
>NW_011408047.1:15374-16004 GCF_000754665.1 Bison bison bison | reverse complement strand
TGGCTGAACCTTAAAGACACTGAAGGTTCCGCCAAGGCAGGCCTGACCTGCTGGCATTGACGGTCCTCTTGGGAAAACCTGCATCCCTGACATGAGTGCCAGGGAGACTGGCAGGCAGGCCCCTGAAGCCCAGGTCATCCTAGACATCTCTGAACTTCTGAGCCTGTGGCAGCAGCTCACCCACTTCATCCCAAAAAGTGCTTGTGTCCCCCCCGCCCCCAAGGGAGCAAATGGGACTGGAGTCTTCCCTCACAGGTGCCCTCCATCACAGGAAGCAGGGGAGCTGGCTGCACTGATCTGTGGCAGGACCCACAGCACTACCAGCAAGAGAACCAAGTTACCACAGGAAGAGGTGGCCACATACTACCTGCCTGCCAAGCAGAGCAAAGTCACCACACAATACAGACTAGGCTTGGCGGGCCTGGTGTTGGAGGAGATGGACAACACCCCCTCCCCCCAGCCCCCTTGTCCAGGGACTGCAGCAGAGGTCGTGGGTTTTCACTGAGCAGCCAAGAGCCAGGGACCATGACCAGGGTTTCTGCCACCCAGGAATCTAGACTCACAGACCAGGGCAGGTGGTCAGTAAAATGCAGCCTCCCAGAGGCTCGATAGGTGGGCAACCAACCAAGG
>NW_011408047.1:14669-15274 GCF_000754665.1 Bison bison bison | reverse complement strand
GTACCGGCAGCAGAGTGGCCACCCGTGTCCACAGGGCCCATGTGTGCTGTGTCCTCTCAATGAACTGCAGAGAAACTGAGATGAAATCAGAAACGTATCTGGTTCTCAGGCTGGCCTTTGCATCTGGGCCATATGGAGAGGGGCACAATAAATAGGAGCTGCCCTGGGGACAGAGGGGAAGGCTGGCCAACTTCCTGGACCTACACGGCTGCACCTGGGCTTATCTGCCTTGCAGGAGTCCAAGGCCCAGAACTAAAGTTAGCCAGGGTCCAAGGGACTGACATGGGTGTAAAGGAGTCCCCTCTCACAGGCAGAGTGCTGGACACCAGGGCAGCGTTTCCTCAGGGGCTGTTAGCCACAGGTGCAAAGCCTGGGGGTGGATGGCAGCCCCCAGAGGGAGGGCCTGAGGGACACACACTGACCTGTGGGGCACGTACAGCTCTGAGAGACCAGGCAAGCACTGAGTCCATCACTAGCCTGCAAAGAGAAGAGGATGAATCTGAAACACAAACAACCAGGGCAGGATGAGCACCCAGACCCCAAAAGAGGTGCCCACAACTCGGCACAAATAGGACACCCAGCTCAGTGGAAAATGGGCAATAGGC
>NW_011408047.1:13975-14569 GCF_000754665.1 Bison bison bison | reverse complement strand
GCACAGAGCTCAGGGCCAGCACAGCCACCCAAAGTGCTGGGTGATGAGGAAGGAGACCTAGGACCACTGGAAGCCCCCCTCCCAGGGCAAGATGGACAGGTTGGGGCTTAAACAGGAGGGGGCTCAGCTGCCCTTTCAATCCAGGATTGATGAGGACAGATGTGCATGCAGTGTGACACAGAACCAATGTTGTGCAATACCAGCTGGAGAAGGAGAGAAAAGGTGGGTCCAGTCTAGTGGGGAGCCTAGGTTGACAGCACCCACCCCAGGCCATGAAGTCTGAGCTCAGCTAGTAGCAGTGGGGACAGGAAGAGGAGCATTTACTCTGATCAGGCACTTGGGAGGCAAAGACACAGCAGGGAGGGTGGCAGTCAGGAGGAGAGTCAGGTGGCTGCTCAGGGTGGGTTGAGCCCCCAGACAAGACGACGAGGACAGGAAACAGTTTTGAAGGCAAAGCTGCATTTCTCTGGGATATCTCAGGACTCAGGGGCAGCACAAAACACAGTGAGGATTTTCCTTCTCATCTGCAAAAACAAAAAAACAAAAAACAGATAGACTGTTGCTCAGCATGGGGCTAGCAGCCCCAGGGTGGCT
>NW_011408047.1:13194-13875 GCF_000754665.1 Bison bison bison | reverse complement strand
ACACCAAAGAGCAGGTCCTCACAGCTCTCCCATCAGCAGCCACATGTCTCTTTACTGGGCAAGGCCTCGTTCGAAACCAGGATTTGGAGGAACAGCAGCAGCCCACCCACTGTTCACAGGACATACCTTCATGATCTGAAACCATTACCAGGAGGTTCTGGTATTGGTTTTTGGGGTGTCTGGAGGCAGCTAGTAACTACTCTTGGGGAGAAAAGTGGGGCACAAGCATGAGGGGTTGGGTGTGGTGATTGCTCGGGTCCCCACAATGTTGAGGCCTCAAATCCGGGAGGCAGTCTCTGCCCCTCAATTCATGGCTGGGAGGCTTCTTCAAGGAGAGAACAGGCAGCAGGCTGGAAGAGAAAGCACTGTTCCAACTCAACATTCCCACGGCAGCAGTTGTGTGGGTACCCAGCTAATGGGAACCAGTGAGACACTGACCTTGCCTTCCTGGGACTCAGAGACCCTCAGGGGTCCAGATTTGTGCACAGCAGCCACAGCCAGGGAGGAAGAGGGGGCCAAAGATGGCAGAAGGAAGATTCAGGGCGTTCCAGAACTCCTAGATGAGAGCACTTGACACTCGGGCAGACAGCGAAAGGGATGTTACAGTTGGACCTTGAAGGAGGACAATAGGTTGTCAGGACAAGAGGAGCCAGTGGTCCAGGGGTGGGAACTGCACAAGCT
>NW_011408047.1:11170-11891 GCF_000754665.1 Bison bison bison | reverse complement strand
CACCCCTCCCTGCCCCCTTCTACAGAAGCTTTTCCTCAGCCTGGTCTTTCCCATACTTCAGCCCCTTACTCCTCACCCTGCTCCTCCCGCTTGTGCCCCTCTCTTCCTGCTCGGCTGCTCACTTCCTGGTCCTCTTCCAGATCCAGCTCCAGATTGCAGGTCTCGAAGCTCCTCCCGGCCTGGCCTTCTGGATGCCTCATTTGGGGGGGGCTCCTATTTTGTTTCTTAGGGGACAGGGCCAGTGAGAGAATGCGCGTTTGTTCACACGTGTATGTTTACATAAATGTGTGCTTGCGTAAGTGTGTGCATACTTGAGTAAGGGAGGCTATACACACCGGAAATGAGGGGATTCAGGGTTTGTGGGCATGGCAGGGCTAAGGCCAACCACTGAAACTTGTCTGGAGTCTCATGTCCCGGTGGCAGACCAATGTCCTGCTGAGTGGCCACAGCCCAGCTATCCCGAAGCACCTGCGACTTGCTCTCCTTTCAGGAAAGCGGGACCTGCTTAGTGCATGGACAGTACCTCTGGGCAGAAGTTTCTAGGCTCTGCAACCAGGAACTTCTGCCAGGCGGCCAAGCCGTACTTTTCTGGTCCCTTCCATGGCCACAGTCCCCGCCCGCCATCCCTCCATGTGTGTGTCCAAGTGATGCCCTGGGACACATGCAAAGACACCTGCAGACCTGCCCTCCAACCTCCTGCTCTGCCCCAGGACTGTGACCT
>NW_011408047.1:10112-11070 GCF_000754665.1 Bison bison bison | reverse complement strand
GGGGCCCAACCACGAGTCCTTGGAGGACCACCAACTGACTGTGGCGGCCCTGGATCCTTCCAGAGTGGCAGTGTGAGGGGAGGAGTCTTGTTTTCTTGCTCCTTGCAGGGTCTCCTGGGCTGTAAATCAGCATCACTCCTGGGGGATGGGTTTCTTTGCTGTGGGCTGAAGCATCGTGGCATCCCTGTGCCAGCCCCGTGAGGACAGGCCAGCTGCTGTGATGAGCAGAACCCACCCTGAAGGAACCTGCATGTGTGTTTCTCATCAGTTGGGCCCTTCTGGGTCCCCGTGGTTGTGGGTGCCTGCCAAGGAGAAGATCATGGTGGCTTGTCCAACATTGCTGTCTTGTCACAGGTGATTTTCTCCTTGTTCCTCTGGTCCTCGAGTGGGTGAAGATGCCCAGACAAGCAGGCAGAAGAGTGTTTTCTCCTCTGGCCACCAAGCAGGCACTCTCTGCTTTGAGTGGTAGGAGTGCTTACAGCCCCTTCTTGCTCAGGGATTCCACCCACACAGGTGAGATTTGGAGGCACGCAGGAGGAAGGGGTTCGCTTGGTTCAGAAACTTAATGGCAAAAACTGGACAAACCTGGGTTCAAGTCACATACCCCAGTAGAAGAGAGCAATGGCCATGACTCAGGGATCAACCAGGTTCCCTGGTAACCAAGCCAGACTCAGTGAAGAGGGTGACCCTTTGTCACCCAGGGGGTGGGCAGAGGTTCAATGGAATGATGATGCTTGAGGCCATCCAGGGCGTGAGGACATGGTACCCTTGCCTGTGGTTGGAGGAGTGGACACGGGGGAGCCTTTGCAGAAGACCATTTGCTGGTGTGTGTCAACACCTTTGGGGTGTGCCCTGTGCCCCTGGCCTCCTCCTGCATGGCTCTTCAGTCAGTGAGTGTGTGGTCCCATCGAGTGGCTGTATTGGCAGAATGAGTTTTCCCTACCCTTCCGTCAGGAGG
>NW_011408047.1:9021-10012 GCF_000754665.1 Bison bison bison | reverse complement strand
TAAATGTGTCCTTTGTACGGGGACAGGCGTCCTGTTATAGCAGGGTCCATCCTAATGAGATCGCTTGACCCCCATCACCTCTGTGAAGACCTTTCCTTTGTCTGTAAGGTCAAGCCAAGGTACTTGGGATTGGGACTCCAGCACCTGACTCTGAGGGGACAGGATGTGACTCCTCACACCCTACAAAGGCTCTGAGAAAGGAACACACTGGAATGTTCCAAGGATGGAAGGATGGCTTTCATGGCTACCAGGGCTGAATCCAGGGGTGAGGAGAGCAGGCTGCCAGGGTAGGAGCCATATCATGTGGGGCCTTGTGGGCCTGGGAGAACTGTGACTCTGCTGTGCTCAGGGAAGGAAAGGCCTGGGAGGCCCTGGGCTGGATTCCTCTGGGATCTTGTCCCCATCCTCACAGCCACATGGAAATGGAGTCTCCTTGTGAGGTGCTGAGACCCTGCTGAGGTTCAGATCCGCGGCTCTGCTCCTCCGCCTTCACCCTGCTCCAGTGAACAGGGACACCCCTCCAGGTACAAGAAAAGAAGTGAGAATGGAGGTGCATGTGGTCAGGTCCCCTGCAGTCATGGGCTGTGTCTCTATGTGTCAGCGCCTCCTCAGCCATGGAACAAGGTGACAGTAACCTAGCAGATTATTTGAGGTTTGAATTCTGTAATCCCTGTGTGGTGCCATCCCAGGCCCTGGTGATGACACAGAGCATGCCTGTTCCAGTAGTTTCTGCTCTCCTTTGTTCTTTCTTGAGGCTCTCAGCACAGGCTGGGGCATCTGCTGATAGTGGAGAAGTGGTGCAGGAAGGGCTGGGAAGAAGGTGACTCCCAATCACATGGGGAAGACACCTGGTAGGGCCATCTGAGGTCCAGGGCAGCCCCAGAGCCGAGGCCAGGTTGGTTAGCACAGATCTGCCTTCATCAGCCTTGGTTTAAGATGGAGGATCTACAGAGCATGGACAGAGATGAGGCCGGGAGCTCAGGGGTGGGGT
>NW_011408047.1:7849-8327 GCF_000754665.1 Bison bison bison | reverse complement strand
AACAGTGTCAAGACCCTGGAGATGCGGTGGTGACCCATGCTATGGTGGCCACCAGCACTGTCTCCTGGCTGTCCACATGGTGCACTGGGACTGGGAGGACGCTGCCTGGCAGGAGCTGCTGGAGCAGAGGCTGGGGATGAGCCCTGCCCAGATCCAGGCCTTGCTACAGGATGGGGACAAGTTTGGCCGTAGAGTGATTGTGGGCAAATGACGCCCTGCCCTGCGCTGCCTCCAAGGCCCCGGGTGCTGCCCTCTATCTCAGCCTGGTTGTGTTTGTTTGTTTTCTTTTTAACTGGTTGTGGGGGGGAGTGGGGGAGCTGAGGTTTCTTCATAGGGACAGCAAGGGTCCCTGGGCTGGGAGACGGTGGCTGAAGTGCTTGACCCCCAGTCTGGGCCCCAGTCCCTGTTTGTGCTCTGAGGAAGAGGCACATCCAGGTCTGCACATGGCACTTGTCTCTGTGTGTATCTGTGTGTGTAT
>NW_011408047.1:4134-7076 GCF_000754665.1 Bison bison bison | reverse complement strand
TACCTGACTGTGCTCACCACCCCTGCTGGATGCTGCAGCCCATCCCTGGGAGGGGTGGTAAGGATATCTTCTAGGTGGACATCCTGGAGCACCTGATCCCCTTTGAGGAGGAGGCCTGTCCAGGCTGGGCTCTCGAGAGGAAGGTGGCCAAGACACCTGTACATGGTGACACTGTCCAGTCACCACTGCTTCCTGGACATGCCCATCTGGTTCTGTCTCAATCAGCCCCACCCTGGGATGTGCTGCAAACTTGGTGCAGGTCGGGGGGCCGGGACACCCCTCATGTGGTGCTGCTCTGGACTCAGCATGAGTCTCCAGGACCTTGACCTTTACAGTAAAATGGTGTCACCACTCGTTTTGGCCCTGCTGGGTCTGGGTGGTTGAGAGAAATGTGTTGTTAGGAAACCAGTCAGTGTTTTTCCCTCTATGTTCTGGTCCAATCTCCCCGATGTTGGAACAGTGACCAGGGGGTGATGGGGAAGGCTGGGGGCTGGGCTGAGCATGAGCAGCCGGTGAGGCCTTTGGCAGGCAGAGAGGCCCAGTGGCCCTGAAACAGGATGCGGTGTGTCCTTGCAGGTGACCCTTGCCCTACTGTAAAGTGTCCCTTGGGTCACAAAGTGTGTGAGTTGGTTACAGTGTCTGGCCATTCCTGATCCAAAGACAGGCTCCTAAATACAGCTGTGAGAGCAGAATGACAAGGGCTAGTGTTCACCTTGTGGAAACCTTGTACTTGTTTTTGGGTTCGGGGTCATGTGCTTACAAGGCCCTTGGCTGGTGGGGTGACCCTGCTTTCTGGTGGGCCTCTTGGGGAGGCCCTTGGATCAGGAGCTGGAGACAGATGCTCAGCTGCTAACCAGAAACTTGTGGCATCATCAGGGGACCCAGGAGGAGCCCCTTCTGCTTCAGGGTACATGACTCATTAAAGGTGATGCCCCCATGGTCAGGAGCCAGACTGGCACTTCTGCTGTGTGTCAGGCAAGGCCCAGGGACCAGCCCATCCTGGGCTGGCCTCAGCGCTCTGCTTGGGAGCCACACTCTTGGCTGAGGGTGTGAAACGCTGCTGCTTCAGATGAAAAGGGACCATGGGGACTGGACTGAGGCCTGCCTGGGGCGTGGGCTTCCAGCCTCATCTGGCTCACCCAATGCCGTGTGTGAATAGCATGGACAGATAGAAAGAACACAGACTCGCAGTTCTCATTCGATTCTTTATTTACTCCTTTGGAGTTTTGCTATACTTTATTAGACCCAGAAATATATTTTTGATTACAAGAGAGTGCTTTTGAGTGTCATTGGGGTCCTGGCAGCTCAGGGATTGGGGTTGTTCTTGAACTGCTCACAGAGGGCACATTTGTAATCTGAGGACTCCTACTGCTCCTCCTCTGCCTCTGTTGCTGCTGCTGCTGCTGCTGCTAAGTCTCTTCAGTCGTGTCTGACTCTGTGCGACCCCATGGACGGCAGCCTATCAGGCTCCCCTGTCCCTGGGATTCTCCGGGCAAGAACACTGGAGTGGGTTGCCATTTCCTTCTCCAATGCATGAAAGTGAAAAGCAAAAGTGAAGTCACTCAGTCGTGTCTGACTCTTATCGACCCCATGGACTGTAGCCCACCAGGCTCCTCCATCCATGGGATTTTCCAGGCAAGAGTACTGGAATGGGGTGCCATTGAGTGCCTCAGAGGCCTCATCTTGGGCCACAACTGAAACAGCCGCCATCATTACGGAAAAATAGGTGTACATAGTCATCATTGAACCATAACCTGGGTACCCTGGGGGGCTCTTGGGCAGTTACCCTGAGGTGTCCCTTCCAGCAGTAGCCAGAGATACAGATGTGGCGTTACTGGACATGCCCTCACCACTGAGGCCGTCCTGCTCACTGGGGAGATGGTTTGCTCCAGCCTGCAAGGCTACACTGCCCATAAACCAAAGGCCACAGAACGCAAATGAGAACTGGCCAGGGATTCCTTGAGCAGCTGGCATTCTCTCCTGGGCCTTCTTGTCAGCCTCTTGGGTGGACTCATGATGGAATCGAGGAAAGTGTCTGGTCGCCACTGCATGCTTCTTTCTCTTTGGGCTCGTTGTTGTGCTGGTGATGAGCTAAGCAGTTGTTCTGGGGTTGTCTTTCCACTGGATGTTCTGTAGGAGGAGAGGCTCTCTGAAAGTTGGAGTTGCGATAGATCTAAAAGGAAATGAATCACTTTAGCCATCTTTGGGGAGAATAGCTGTTCCTCACTGCCCTCCTTCCCACCACCGTCCCAGCCTTGCTAACTATGAAGACAAGGTCTCTTCATTCCTGGCAGGTTATGAGGCCCAAGCAAGGGCTCTCCCTAGATCTCCCCTGGGGCCAGCCTCAGTTGAGGTGTTACTGATGGTCCCTGACATCAACTGGCCTCTCAAGGTCTGGAGTCACCCCTGTGGGTCCTAAGGGGATTCGTGGAACATGATAAGCCCTGCTTTCTCCTCTTTCCTTAACTACCATCTCACGAGAAAAAATTCTAAGAAATGAAACCTGTCCAGCACTTGGGTCATCAAGTCTAGTCTCCCCGGAAGGGCTTTCTATATTACTATCATCTTCTTCTTCCCTGAAGAGTGACCCAGAGGGCGGATGTTACTGAACCCTTACAGGTTCAGTTCACGGATGAAGCTTTTGATGCTGTCTGTCTCAAAGATGCTGTTTGTACCTCTGTGCTGAAGGACCTCCTTCTGGAAGAGATCTGCTTGGATGACCACCGTGTCTCCCTTCTTGTTCCAGTGCACAGAGGTGAAGGCTGCATCCTCCATGATCATCCGGAGCTTCCTGGGGAAGGACAGCCTGAGGACGGGGTTGTTCTCTTTCTTGTTGACTGTTTCTGGGTTTGGGCCCTGTGGAGGGGCGGGTTGTCTTGGGAGCCCAAATCTAGGCTCTCAGGTGGTCACCCTGCTTTGCCAAAACCTCCTCTGAATACACA
>NW_011408047.1:1481-3722 GCF_000754665.1 Bison bison bison | reverse complement strand
AAAGTATGTTTCAGGTTGCCTGCAAAGGCTCCCATCTGCTGCCAGGCCCCTTGTTTCAGAGGGCCAGGCCCTGGATGGGTTGACAAATGTGCCCCTGTTCCACCCCCCCTCCCTACCAATGGGGAGGGCTGTGGTTGGCTTCTGCTAAAGGGCCAGGCCCTGGAGAGTCCTGCCTTAGCTATCACTGGGAGAGACCCAATGGGTCAGATAGGCCCCTGGCAACTGTCCTTTCCAGAAGATGGGGTCCATAGGGGGCTGTTTGGCCTAGCCTGATTTGGTGGTCCCACCCCCCATACCCTCGGCTATGGTCTTGCCCCTCTTCTGGATTTGGTCTCTTCTGAATGGTACTGCCGGTTGGTAGGTCCCATTCAGATGGCCCGAAAGTCAGAGTCCTGTGGTCCTGCCCCCATTGCCCCTCAGATCAAGCTGTCCCCACAGGAGGGCTGTGCTTGAGCACAGTGGGAATGACTTCACATTCCACTTGACTGTTCCCCAAGTACCTGAGACACAGACTCCCCAGGACACTGTGTGGTAGGGTACAGCCAGGTGCTCTGCTGAACTTGCAGCCTCCTGAGCTCTGCCTACTCCCAGACATCATCCCACTGCAAATCACAGGGTGCTGTCTTCAGTTTCCATTTTTTCCCATAAAGATTGCTCTTGTGGCCATAGAGTCCTCACTTTGGGAACACCTGTGTGTGTGCTTTTCTCGTCCCCTTTCCAGAGCCTTGGATTCAGCCACCCTGGAGACTGCCTCAAAATGACTGTTTCCTTTCATCAGTGGAGTGATTGGGCTTCTGCTACCCCTGGTCCTGCCTCCCATGTCCAACTTGCATGTCTGTGGGTACCTGCCCTTTGAAGGACTTGATTAGGGGCTCAAGGTACAGCCTCTTTTGTTTAAAACAAGCACTTCATTGGTCCTCTCTGAGACCATCTCTGATCTTCTCTGCTCCTGTTGCTGTCCCCACCACCACTGTGGACCTGTTCTCCCTTACCCAGATGGCAGGTACGTCAAATGATTTAGTTGGCTCACGGGTTGGGCACTTTTCAAAGGGCCTCCTTTACACACACTCACTCCCAGGGACATGTCTGACTTGTTGAGTGAGATGTAACCAAAGGAAGCCCCATCTACCTATATTTGAAAATGGGTGAGAGTGGGACAGGATGAAACTCCAGTGAGTGTCATCTGTCTTCACCACACATGGGTGATAGGGCAGAGGGTTTGAAGATGTATGTTCTCTGACCTTTGTGGGTCACTGGTCTTCAAAATCACCGTGTAGGGGATAGACTGGTACCTTGGAAAGGCCCATGGTGTGAGGACCCTTTAGTACTGTCCCCGTAGAGACTGTGTCCCCCCAGTTCTGCCACTCAGCAAGGCCATTTGCCCTGTGTGAGGGCTACTGCCTGGTGTCTAAAAGGGAAGAGCTAAGAGGATGTGGAAGAGGCTCACCCAGGGCCTTTCAGTCTGAGGACTGGTGGCCAGAATAGAGGTCACAGGCCTTGACCTGGGCTTGCTCCCTTGCCTTTGTGCTCCTAAACAGGTTGACAAAATATTCTTTCAGATTGGCTCATTGGATTGGGACACAGCCCTGGAGGCTGTGATCATTTGTGGGGGCCCCTGGTCGGTCCTCTGAAGGGGACCAAGGACCATGGTGTCTATGGCAGCCTGGTTAGGTGTCCTTTCCTGCCCCCCCCCGCCGACTTGGGGCCCCTCCTCACTCCCTGGGTCCTGAGGGAGCTGCCTTTTCTGTCCCCTCCAGTCACCATCCGAGCCCTGTCAGTAGGTTTGCATGGGACCGAGGAGTTTCTGTCAGCTTTGGCTCAGGATATTTGCGTTGTGTACACACAAGCCCTCATGATGTCCAAGGCCTGCCCTTCTCAGCCTCACTCTCCTGCCCTTGTGCTTGTGGTCCATGCCCTGGTGTGCCCAGCCCAGAAGACCTCCAGGTGCTCTGCACCCTCACTGTGCCTGTGGAGACCTGGAGCCTTGGGGGTCTGCCCATGTCAACTTTTCTCCTGTATTAGAGGAGGCTCCTGTAGGGGCCTTATCCTACTGGACACTGGGGCCATAAGGTCAGACCCTCCTTCCCTCCTTCTCGGTGAGAAGCTGGTCAGCCTGGCAGGTTCAGTTGGGCAGCAGGCCCCATGGCAGCAACAGGGACAGGGCGACGCCCTCAGGTGGGAGGCGCTGGGACTGGACAGAGATGCCAGCCCATGGCAGAGTCAGTTTTCAGCAAATCACAG
>NW_011408047.1:0-1187 GCF_000754665.1 Bison bison bison | reverse complement strand
AGGAATCTCTCACACTTGCCCACAGACACTTCTCCACTCACCACTGTGGGAAGGGGTTGGCTGCTCTGTGGTCCAGGTCATGTCACAGAATATACACCTCAATAGGATGTGGAATAGCTAATCAGCCAAACATGATGATTCATAAATAAAACAAGGTAACTTTTCCAGTTAGGCCATAGTGGACCATAGTATTATTAGCTCTGCTGCTCCTGCTGCTGCTGCTGCTGCTGCATTGCTTCAGTCATGTCTTCAGTCGACTTTGTGCAACCCTAGAGATGGCAGCCCACCAGGCCCCCCCATTCCTGGGATTCTCTAGGCAAGGACACTGGAGTGGGTTGCAATTTCCTTCTCCAATGCATGAAAGTGAAAAGTGAAAGTGAAGTCGCTCAGTCGTGTCCGACTCTTAGCGACCCCATGGACTGCAGCCCACCAGGCTCCTCTGTCCATGGGATTTTCCAGGCAAGAGTACTGGAGTGGGTTGCCATTGCCTTCTCCATTATTAGCTCAGTCATGTTCAATTCTTTGAGACTCCATGGACTATAGACCACCTGTGTCCTCTGTCCATGGAATTCTCCAGGCAAGAATACTGGAGTGGGTTGCCATACTCTACTCCAGGTGATCTTCCTGACTCAGGGCTTGAGCCCAGGTAACACACAATGCAAGCATGTTTTTATCCTTTGAGCTACCCCAGAAGCCCCATTTCCAGTTATAGGGCCTGTTAATTTTGGGTGTTGAGGAATGTTCCAGCAGGCAAAGCAAGAACCAGTCTTTGCCTCTGTCCCAGCTGGTCTTCCATCCAAACCCTTATATTCCTTCATTGCATCCCCACAAAGTTAAAGTGTTTGATTAATGGCCAATTACAAAAAGAGATAATTTAAAGCTCATTAACACCTTGGGTTCTGGATCTGCAGTACCAGGAAAGAGAGGGTAGTTCCATGGATTTCTTGGGCATCACTTCAAGGGAGTGTGAACAAAGTTCTCCAGGATTCCTTGCAGATATGGGGTGGAAAACACCTCCTTTACCCCTGCGGTCAACAGCAATGTGATAAGAGCCAGGACCCCTTCCTTCCTGCCCCAGAAAGAGATCTCTCTGGGCTTTATCCAAGATGCAAAAGGACACCTCACAGCAATGATCCCTTTCAGACTTTCCCATCACCCCTAAGACACAATGCAATACTGAGGGGTGC
>NW_011408046.1:0-568 GCF_000754665.1 Bison bison bison | reverse complement strand
TCTGGTGATTATGTGATAGATACTTCCAACTTGGAGGCAAAAGATAAACCAATATAGATATTTGCTTCCCACATCTTTTTCCAAAATACTGAAACAGTATTATTGACCTTTCTAGAGGAATATTTTTAGGAATAAGGATTTGTGTTTTGCTCTACCAAATTAGTGATATCTATTCAGGGCTTCCCAAGTGGCTCAGTGGTAAAGAATCCACCTGTTAATGTGGACAGAGGATACTGGCGAGCTACAGTCCATGGGGTCGCAAAAGAGTTGGACATGACTGAACGACTAAACAATGACATAAACATTTTATTCATTCTGATTATGAGGAAAAGACAATGTTTTCAATATATAAGGCTTTGCTAACTACATCTCAGCATCTAACAAGGCATAATTTTGGCCAACTGAGAAATGGGAGTTGCTCACAAATATATACCCTGCCTATTTCCTAATATTTATGGAATTTTGTTTAAACACAGAACTTTCAGTACAATAGAAACAGACAAAATTGGTAAGTGGTAACAAAAATATGCAGGATATGAAAATACCACTCGTTTTCACATACACTCTG
>NW_011408045.1:0-554 GCF_000754665.1 Bison bison bison | reverse complement strand
GGGCAGGAGGAGAAGGGGATGACACAGGATGAGATGGCTGGATGGCATCACCGACTTGATGGACGTGGGTTTGAGTGAACTCCTGGAGTTGGTGATGGACAGGGAGGCCTGGCGTGCTGCAATTCATGGGTTCCCAGTTCGGACAGGACCGGGTGACTGAACTGAACTGAACTGACTGATACTCTTTCAAGGATGACCCCCGGCTCGTGACTGAGAAAGGCAGTACCACAAAGGCCTGGTCATTTCTACCCAAAGCAAGACTAACAGATAATTCCTGTTCTAGATCTCCCTGATGGGCTGCAGACACTTCATCATATCTATGAAATAGCATAACTCTTCCTGCCTAATTGTCCTCCTTTCATAGGTGTTACTAACCAACAAAAGTTTTGAACTCCTAAAAAATATTTCCATCTGCTTCCCAGATAATTCAATTGGCATAACATGAATACAATAATTTTCATCGTGATCAGAAAAAAGTAAAAAAGATATGACACTGAAAGATGAAATCCACAGATGTGTAAGTGCCCAATATGCTACTGGAAAAGAGTAAAGAA
>NW_011408044.1:0-597 GCF_000754665.1 Bison bison bison | reverse complement strand
TTTCTACAATCCTTCTTTCAAATACATTTAACATCTTAGCAACTTCCTGAAAATATATTCATTGTTTTTAAGATTGTTTCTTTGATTCCATACCAAACTTATGTTTATCACATGATTGCTCACCCAATTATACAACAAAATAAAAAGCATCATCAAATAGTTTAATAGGAATATAGGAAAATGTAGTCTGGTTCATCAAATGATGCAGAAAATAATGTGACAACAGAAAAATCTGATAGCAAGATATTAGTTATACTAGAATCTGTATCCCCACACTTGAGAAAAAAAGAGATACAAAGAGAATAGGAGTGAATAGACACAGTAAGATAACTAAGTTAAAAATATATATATTATGGCAATATAATATAAAATATTTATGCCTAAATATTCAATGTGACAGATTCTAAGTTATGTGAGGGAAAGACTACACCTTATTCAAATTGGTATTGATTATCACCTAGCCTAACTCAGTGCTCATATTATTCCCCATATTATGTTAAATAAATACTTAGATAATAAAAAGAAACCAAAGTTCACTATCTTCCCTAAAAAAAGAAAACAATAATAAGATGCCTTTGATTGTGCATGTATGTATGT
>NW_011408043.1:0-757 GCF_000754665.1 Bison bison bison | reverse complement strand
GATGATGCAGACAACCCCACACTGAGGACTTGGGCTGTTTCTCTTCTCACGAAAGGACTAATTTTTAGGGAGTGGACTCCACGCCTTATGTAGGTTAGGTATCATACTCCTTAGGTCTTGGCAGACATTGTGTTGAAAAGACTGATTCCTTCTTACTGTTCAACACAAGTCAATTTCACAACAACAGCAGAAAACGGTAATACAGTTTTCTTTTTACATTCTTTTCCTTTTCTCTCTTTCCCTTCCTCCCTCCTTCCCCCACCCCATTTCTGTCTCTGGGTCTCTCTCTCTCTGTCCACAGGCTATGCAAATGCATTTTCATCACATGGTCATGTTTACTCCAGCACATTACGGGAAATATCTTGGCACCTTCTTATGTTCCTTGATAAATATGTTGTTGAGAAATATGTGTGGATTCAGCAGCACTTAAATTTTTCTTTAATATTTTCTTGGCTTCTATACAACTTTTATCTCTAAAGGCATTTGTTTTCATGTTCCTCCCCAAACACCACTATTTTAAATACATACATAAATCTGTGTTGTGCCAACATCAAATCTATACAAGTGGGATTTCTGTAAACCACAGCATCATTCTAAAGTCAGAGTTTCTCACTGGGGTGGGGAGAGGTCACTGGATTATCTTTCTGTGAACCTGCCTAAAACTGAAATCAAAGACTGTGTACATATGCTTTGGTGAAATTTTAGGATACAGTTGCAGGAACACTTGAAACATGAATGCTAACCAATAGAATGAAAC
>NW_011408042.1:0-562 GCF_000754665.1 Bison bison bison | reverse complement strand
TAGAGTCTTAATTGCCCCTATGAAATGTGCAATGTGCAAAAGTAGTCAGTATCATTTTTCCATGAATGAAAGTATTTTTCAGTGAAGAAGTCTATGAAGTCCTGAGGAGACGGGTGCACATTTTGGTTTTTTTCTGCTTCTTTTCCCTTAAAGGAGGTGTCAAATTATAGTAAATGGAACAATGAGTCACCAAAGATGTTCATGTCCAAATTTTCAGAACCTATGAACATGTTTCCTTACATGGCCAAAAAGATTTTGCAGATGTGATTAGGAATTTTGAGATTATCTTGGATTATCTGAGTGAGCCCAAAAGGATCCTTCTAAGTAAAAGAGGGCAGTAAGAGAGTCGGAGAAGTAGATGTGAGCATGCAAGCAGACGTCAAAGTGATAAGACTGGGGCTTTAAAAATGGAAAACAGTTAGTTCAGTTCGGTTCAGCCACTCAGTCATGTCCGACTCTGCGACCCCATGAACCACAGCATGCCAGGCCTCCTTGTCCATCACCAACTCCCGGAGTTTACCAAACTCATGTCCATTGAGTCAGTGATGCCATCCAGCCATCT
>NW_011408041.1:0-649 GCF_000754665.1 Bison bison bison | reverse complement strand
GGTTAACTACTCTGTGTCTACTCCAACAGTCATTTGAATCAAAAATCCCCTTAACTTTTAAAGCCAATTTCAGTTAGATTTTCTGCTACCACTTGAGTCCTAACTAACAATGAAGGGGGAGATGTCTTATTCCATTCCTAGGAAGTCCCATTCTGATGTAATGTGGATGCCTTTATGGGTCACCATGGTCAGAAAGCATTTCATAACATCCAGTGGTGTGATTTAGAAAGACTTTCTTTGGAGGTTTGCTGAGGAAGTGTCCACAGGGACAGCAGAAGTCTGTGATCTCAGCCTCTCATCCATCAGCTGGATGTGGAAGGTTTATGTTCTCGACCCAGAGCCCTACTTCCATATTGCTTTCCAGATAGAGTGAGAGAATGACTTATCAGTGGGGGTACAAACAGATTCAGGGACACTAAGCAACCTGAGTTAGGTGTTGAATATTTTCAGCTGTCCAGGAAAGCCAATTTTGCAGCTCTGGATCTTTGAGGCCTGATGGAGGCCTGTAGTTTACCTGACTAGGGATGGGGAAGAAGCCATCAGTCCTGTGAGTTCGGGGCAGTCCATCCCGTGGGAGAAGGAGGAGGCCCCTGCTGTAGTTAGGCTGCCTAAAGTAACCTTCCAGAGTTATTTCTAGACAATTTTGCTT
>NW_011408040.1:0-539 GCF_000754665.1 Bison bison bison | reverse complement strand
AGTGATCTTGGTTGTACATTTTTCCCTTTCAGTACTTGAAATATATCTTTCCATTTCCTCTGGCCCTCGCTGCCTCCCACGCATCTTTGGAGAGACAAAGGGGCCAGGGCGGCCCCCAGCACCTGCTGCCACCCTGCCCAGCCCTCCCACCTCCACAGCCAGCTCGTTAGAAGCAGTCCTCTGGCCAGGCTTTCTTACACGTCTCAAACCTGCGATGCGTCCAAGGACTTCCAAAGAGAAAATTGTTCTTCCTGATCTTGGATTTTCACACTTTTCATTTCCCTGGCTTAGCTTAACCCCTGCTTCAAGACCCGGTCCAGAAAGCGTATCCTCCGAAAACACATTGCTTTTTCTTACCTCTGAACCATCTCCTGTCTTGTTCCACCTACCTGGAGTGTCACCTTCCTTCTGTCTCTGAAAAAAAGTATTTGTTACTCAGTCATGTTTGACCCTTTGCGACCCCATGGACAGTTGCCCATCTCTGTCCATGGAATTCTCCAGGCAAGAATACCAGAGTGGGTTGCCATTCCCTTCTCCAG
>NW_011408039.1:0-527 GCF_000754665.1 Bison bison bison | reverse complement strand
CTCCCAGATTACAAAATTGGTATAGTCTACACAAGAGCACTGGACATCCAGCTTTAATAGTCCTTAAAGTGTGTACATCCCCTTCATGGATCACTGCTTTGTCATAGCAAAGGGGCTTGCATAACTCAATGAAGCTATGAGCCATGCCGTGCAAGGCCACCCAAGATGGATGGGTCATTGTGGAAAGTTCGGACAAAACATGGTCCACTGGAGGAGGAAATGACAAACCACCCCAATGTACTTGCTGTGAGAACCCAATGAACTGTATAGAAAGGGAAAAAGATATGACACCGAAACATGAGACCCCCAGGTCAGAAGGTGTCCAATATGCTACCGGGGAAGAGTGGAGGACAATACTGATAGTCCCAGAAAGAATGAAGCGGCTGGGCCAATGCAGAAACGATGCTCGATCGTGGATGTGTCGGGTGATGAAAATAAAATCCGATGCTGTAAGAAGAGTATTGCACAGGAACCTAGAATGTTAAGTCCATGAATCAAGGTAAATTGGATGTGATCAAGCAGGAGAT
>NW_011408038.1:0-785 GCF_000754665.1 Bison bison bison | reverse complement strand
AGGCAAGAACACTGGAGTGGGTTGCTGTTTCCTTCTCCAATGCATAAAAGTGAAAAGTGAAAGTGAAGTTGCTCAGTTGTGTCCGACTCTTCGAGACCCCATGGACTGCAGCCCACCAGGCTCCTCTGCCTGTGGGATTTTCCAGGCAAGAGTACTGGAGTGGGTTGCCACTGCCTTACAGTATCTGGAAAATATCCGTAACTTGCTTGGACATAGAGAGGCCAAATTTAAGTATCTTAGGTTTCTATATTCCAGACTAGTGTTATCTTCTCTCCTGCAAGTGGTGGTGGTGGTTGTGGAAGAGGGAGTTTCACAGTTGATTCCTGTCTCTTTGTGTATGTAGTATATTTGATTAAATGTTTTAAATTTTAACAGATAAATCCATGTGACATAAAGATGTTTGAAAAGATTATATGAATTGGCAAGATACTGACTGCCCTCCACCTGAAAAGATAGATGGATGGATAAGTATCTTAAGGATCCATTTTATGAATTGCTGACAGCATGATTAGAATAGTGGATAGAGAGTTCAAACAGAAGAATTGGATTCTACTTTTGGCTCTCTCACTATTTAGTTCTCTGCCTTTGAGTAAGTCACTTAACTTTTCTGAGTCTCAGTTTCCCCACATCTTTCAAATAAGAGGATTAGATGATCTCTCAGGACTCTTCCAATCCTAACATTCCATGTTTTAGAAGATTAAAGGAAACCAATGGTAGAGAAGAATTGATGCTTTTGAACTGTGGTGTTGGAGAAGACTCTTGAGAGTCCCTTAGACTGCAAGGAG
>NW_011408037.1:0-514 GCF_000754665.1 Bison bison bison | reverse complement strand
TTTGATATTTGGCAAAACTAATACAATTATGTAAAGTTTAAAAATAAAATAAAATTAGAGAAAAAAAAAAAAATAAAAACAAATATGAATCACTTAAAGGCAAAAAAATTCATAATCTGTTATCAAAAGCTTCATTCTAAGCAAGCTTTGTTCTCTTAACATAGCGAGTAGACTAAATTCCAGTCTGTTATCAGTTTACCAGGTAACAAACAAACAAAATTTGTTTATCGCTTAATTTTAGAAAAGTCTTTTCCATAAATCTTGAAGTAGCAGCATTCTTGCAATTGTATCAGAGTGAAACCATAGAAGGCATATTTAAAATCTTATTAAACTGCAACTGACAAAGTAACCTGGTCATTGCTGTGACTTGTAACACTATAACATGATAACTAGAATTATAACTGACAACATTTTATCAGGGCATATCAGATCTATATGAATTCCGTATAATTTTAGGATATCTATATTGGTAACATCAACCATACAGTATAACCTGAGAAGATTTATCCTCCTC
>NW_011408036.1:0-504 GCF_000754665.1 Bison bison bison | reverse complement strand
CTCCTCCATGAAATTGTTTAACAGCCAACAATTGTGACTCTGGGACAAAGAGCCCCCAATCCTGAATTTGTAGGTATCTTGCCACTGTTTTATACTAGAATAATTTTTAAGTAGATGTTTGAGGATTTAGACATTATGATATGGGCTCCCATCCGCACCCAAAAGATTGAAGTGGGAAACTGAGGTCCTAGAACAATGGAGTCCTCAGAATCTACCTGGCATTCAGGAGCCAGGCACTCCTTACCTGTGATGTGTACAGGGAACTGAAGCAGCGGTGGGAAAGAAGCCAAGTGGCAGCCTGGGTCACTCATCAGAAGCGTCTGGGCAGACCAGGAGGGTCAGGTTCACAACCAACAGGGTGGCAACTGGAGAGCAAGTCAGAGAGCAGTTCCTAACGCAGCACGGTGGATGTGGGTTTCAGGGCTGACGCACCACACGTGCCCCATCCCCAACTCCTTCCTAGGATTCCTGCTTCCTCTCATCCCGCAGTCAAGCAATGGAAGT
>NW_011408035.1:0-720 GCF_000754665.1 Bison bison bison | reverse complement strand
AGTGGAAATCCTTACAAACCCCAATAAGGTTAAAAGCTGAGACAACTAAAACTTGGGCTTCTTATAAATATTGTTAAACGACATTCAAGGCTGACTTTCTACCTACTTCAGAAGAAAGGGATGTGCCCAACACATGTGGCACAGGTCCACAGAGCAGGGCAAGATTCTAAGAAGGGAGGTGTTATATATGTGATGAAAGTGGAAACTGTGTGAAAAATTTATCTCCTTGGAATTAGCTCCACTGGGTTCTCTTTCTCACTGACTGGTTTCTTGGGCATCTGTGGGCACAGACCCACCTGATGTCCATTGAGCCATAGTGAGTGGTCTTACCGGACCTGGTAACTTGGAGCACCTTCCCCTTGTTTTGCTTTTGGTTTTTGATCATAGGACTCCAGGGACAGCTCAGATTTCTATCAACTGGGGAGCTTTTGCCAAGTCACAGTCATGATTTCTTCTCTCTCTCTCCCCTTCCCTCCTTTCCCCTCACTCTGTCTCTTTTACCTTCCTCTGCATGTTGGCCTTTTCCTCTTTTTTCTGGAAAGTTCTGTTTTTTATGATCTATCTCCTTTCCTTCCAAAGTTTATTATTCAGTGTGTCTTCTGGCTATTTCATTTACCACTCAGGGCCTCTTGGAGGTCAGAGTGTTCTGAGGCGTTCTTATTTTTGAGGCATCCAGTGTAGTATATGCTTAGCTAACATCGGTTCCCACTTCCTCACTAA
>NW_011408034.1:0-504 GCF_000754665.1 Bison bison bison | reverse complement strand
TTAAAAAAAAAAAAAAAAGCCTTTCTGCAGAAAATATCTTTATGGTATTCTTACCCATAAAAATAACAATTAGATTATGTATCTAATAAGTAATTCAAAAGTAGTAAAAGTTTAAAAGCACCGAATTTGAAGATAGGTGACATGAATTTGTACCCTAGGCTTACTGTTTGCTATCTAAATAACTGATTTAGGGGAAAATCATTTTATTTCCAAGATCTTCAGTTTTCTTAATCACAAAACAAGAGATTATAATAATCATAGGACTGCTAGATGAAATAAACTGTTGTATATGTAAAGCTTTCTAAACATTTCTTAACAACAATATGGTTATTAGTTGTTCTTTTTGTTTTTTATATTTTCCCTACTGACAAATAATATAAGAAGAAAAAAGAAGACAACAGAGAAAAGATAGAGAAATTGCATGTTTTCATTTAAGATTTATGCTCACATTACTTTGTACATGGGCTACAGTTCACTGAAATGCATAAATAAAAAGAAAGTAGA
>NW_011408033.1:0-519 GCF_000754665.1 Bison bison bison | reverse complement strand
TCCCCCCCCCCCCCCTCCCTCCATTCTTTTTTTTTTTTTTGGTGGGGGGTGGTGGTGATATTTTTAGATTTTTAAATTAATTTTTATTAGAGTACAGTTGCTTTGCAATGTTGTGTTAGTTTCCACAGTACAGCAAAACGAATCAGCCATATGTATACGTGTATCTCCTCCCTTTTGGACTCGCATCCATTTAGGTAATCACAATGTGTTAGGTAGAGTTCCCTGTGCTACACAGTATGTTCTCATCAGTTACCGATTTTAGACATAGTATCAATAGTGTATAGGCTCAATCCCAATCTTATCCCCCCTTTCTTCATTCATTCAATAGCTCACTCCTGATAATCCACCTAGGCACTCACTTACTCAGTCACCTTCTCCCTTCCTCTTTCCCTCTCTTCACAAGCATGCATTAAGCAACTATATGCCATCAGATCCTCCCACATTCCCCCATGTAGCAGTCACTAGTCCCTTTAACACTATAGGCCCAGAGCTCCCTGGGATTGAGGGGTATAGGTTGTG
>NW_011408032.1:0-543 GCF_000754665.1 Bison bison bison | reverse complement strand
TTTCAGTCTCTGCCTTGCTATATCCCTAGGTCCTACTTCCTTTTTTTTTTTTTTTTTCACTAATGTTACTCCTTCAGTGACGTTTCTCTCCTTCCCCTTATCTAAATTAGGTTCTCCTTGTTCTTTCTCAAAGCACTCAACAAGTTATTACAATAAGGAAAAACATAGTTTTCTCCCCACTACCAGACGTCAGCTCCACAAACAGATCTGTTTTTGCATACCACATAGTTGCAGTGCCCGAGATATATTAGGTGTCCAATAAAGGTTTGTTGGATGAATAAGTGATTAACCTTGCTTCTGAATTCTAATACTTGATTCTATCCTAACCTGGAAAGGATAAACCTGAGTATAATATCTTGGAACCTTAGCAGCAGATACCAATGAAAGTTGTGATATCTTAAGTCAAAAAAGGCAACAAATGTTTTATTTATTCAATGCAAATTACTGTATTTACCACAAGCTAAAGAAGAGAACATATATATATATATTTATATATATATTTGAATTTATGGAAGACTAAAGACATGGAAAAAATCCAGCACC
>NW_011408031.1:0-510 GCF_000754665.1 Bison bison bison | reverse complement strand
AGTGCTTCCGTCAGCTGGTGCACAGCCAGCTTCAGAGGAGTCTGGCTCAGATGGGCTTCTCTCCTTATTTCTTGTGCATTTTTGGATGAGTTGCAGTGCTTTGCCTTTCCAAGACTTAATTTTCATTTCTATGAAATGGAGGTGAGAGCAGAAATGAACTCCTAAGATTTCTGGAGAGGTTGAGATGAGAGGATGATTCTGAAGATGTTAGGAAGGGGGCCCTAGTTACTGAGCCCAGGAAGCACTCTTTCTGGATCACCTCTTACTGTGAATGCTGTTCAGTTAGCCAAATCCATTCATCCATTTCCCCTCATTCATTCATCTGTTATTTACTATGTTGCACGCTTTCCTAGTGGCTCACAGGGTTAAGAATCTGCATGCAATGCAGGAGATCCAGGTTCGATCCCTGGGTGGGGAAGATCCCCTGGAGAAGGGCATGTCAACCCACTCCAGTATTCTTGTCTGGAGAATCCCATGGGCAGAGGAGCCTGGTGGGCTACAGTCCATAGG
>NW_011408030.1:0-538 GCF_000754665.1 Bison bison bison | reverse complement strand
TCCTCCCACCTTCCACTCCATCCCACCCCTCTAGACTGTCACAGAGCACCGGGTTTCAGCTCCCTGAGTGTGACGATTCGTGTTCCGTGTTAACCTGGCTAGGCCACAGTATCCAGTTATTTGGTCAAATTCTAACCTAGATGTGTTGTGAAGATACGTTTTAGATGGGAATGACATTTAAATCAGTAGACTTTGAGTAAAGCAGTTAAGGCTCTATCATGTGGTTGGACCTACCTAATCAGTTGAAGGCCTTAAGAGAAAAAAGACCAGTGTCCCCTGGGAAGCAGGAATGTTCTTCCAGACGGCCTTTGGACTGAGCTGCACTGTCAGCTCTTCTCTGGGGTCTACAGCCTGCCAGCCAGCCTGCCCTGCAGAGTTTGGACTGGTCAACCTTTACAGTCATGTGAGAAATTCCTTAATCAGTCTCTCTCTGTGCACGCACGTGTGCGCGCTTGCGCGCACGCACACACACACACACACACACACACACACATCCTATTGGTCTACTGGTTCTGTTTCTTGGGAGAACCATGGCTAT
>NW_011408029.1:0-504 GCF_000754665.1 Bison bison bison | reverse complement strand
CAGCAACAAAGACCCACCACAGTCCAAAAAATTAATAATAATAAAAACTCTTAAAAGAAACACTGCAGCCAGTCACATCCTCTCTGACTCGGTCCTCTGATGCTAAGAGGCCACTATTTTGTTGTTGGGCTGCAAACTCCTAGAGGCAATATTTGCACCTTCTACCCCATAACACATTCCCTCTTCACCCTTACCCTGGCAGCTGATGTGAAGATACTATTTAGGGCAACGATTTTTTTTTTTTAAAGAAAGGAAATTTTAAAATATTTTCATATTATTTAAGGGCTTCCCTGATGGCTCCGTTGGTAAACAATCTGTCTGCAGTGCTGGAGACCCTGGTTCGATTCTTGAGTTGGGAAGATACCCTGGAGAAGAGAATGGCAACCCACTCCGGTATTCCAGTCTAGAGAATCCCCATGGACAGAGGAATGTGGCAGGCTACAGTCCATGAGGTCGCAAAGTATCGGACACGACTGGGATACCGGAGTGGGTTGCCATTCTCTT
>NW_011408028.1:0-543 GCF_000754665.1 Bison bison bison | reverse complement strand
TTTTTATTCTTCGAGGCTAGTATGATAAAAAAAAAAACTTGATAAGTCAAATCAAATACTTCATAAGAATAATATTGAATAGAGGTGTTCAAAAAAAATGAATTCAATCTAGTATTTTCTTTTCTACATGATTAGTACTTGACTCTTCTGATTTTCCAGTTACCTTCATGGGAGTTCCATTGTGTTTAGAATGCATATCTAGTGTCCAATTATAATTCTTTTAAACAGCTCTAATCTGTGAACAGGGTTTTGTCTACTAATTCTTATGTCGTGTTAGCTATTTGAAGATTTTAAGTGACTTTTTCCACTGTACATGGATTTGTCTACATTATTGAGGGACAGTGATTTCAGATGACAGCTTTCTTCTAAGAATCTTTAAAAAGTCTCCTAAAAACAAATATTTTATTGGAGAAACATGTTAAAATTGTGCTTTTTTTGATGCTTTTGAACTCTGGTGTTGGAGAAGACTCTTGAAGAGTCTCTTGGACTACAAGGAGATCCAACCAGTCCATTCTAAAGGAGATCAGTCCTGGGTGTTCATTG
>NW_011408027.1:0-534 GCF_000754665.1 Bison bison bison | reverse complement strand
CTGTGGAATATTATACAGCAATGACAATTAAACTATAGGCATATGCAAGAACATGTATGGAACATACAGACAAAAAGTTGATCAAAAGAAGCAAGGCACAGGGGAGTTTCCTGGTGGTCCAGTGATTAGGAATTTGTGCTTCCAGTACAGGAGTTCAGTTCAGTCCAGTACAGGGGGCACAGATTCAATACCTGGTCAGGGAATTAAGATCCCACATGCCATGCACCTTAAAAACAAACAAACACAAAAAAGTAAGGCACAAAGGAACACATACAGTATGATTTCATTTAGATAAAGTACAAACACAAACAAAACTAAACTCTTGTTTAGGGATACATAGATAGATGATTAAAAAAAAGACTTGTAAAAGAAGCAAGGAAACTGTTATAAAGTTTAGAGAATGGCTCCTTATAAGAGGAAGGGTAAATTGTAATTAACTGTGGAAAATTCTGAAAGAGATGGGAATACCAGACCACCTAACCTGCCTCTTGAGAAACTTGTATGCAGGTCAGGAAGCAACAGTTAGAACTGGAC
>NW_011408026.1:0-517 GCF_000754665.1 Bison bison bison | reverse complement strand
GGGTCATAGAGGATCCTGCTGTGATGTATGTCGGAGAGTGTTTTGCCTATGTTCTCCTCTAGGAGTTTTATAGTTTCTGATAGCTCATGGAGAAAGGACATTGGAAGATGGGTGAGATGAACTCAGTCTTCCCAGCTCCTGTGCCGCGTGTTGTATCCACATATGAATCTCACTGGATGGTTATGGCCAGAGGTGCATTCTAAATTTCACCTGCCTGCCAGCCACTCCTGTTAACTATGTCTGCTTGGCTGAGAGTCTTTTCCAGCCAGCTGGTGGTCCCCTAAGGGTTGCTTCTCGTGCCTGCTTTGACTGATTGGCGCACCCCATGTGTCACGACTCAGCACCCCGTAGCATGTCATCATGATGAAACGGCCCTGGTAGTCATGACAGTGAGAGAAGTTCATCACTGGGTTCCGTTGTCACATCAAGTCTCTCTTGGCTATGCTTCACCTGCCACACCCGTGGGAATGAAGAGAGATGACTGGTAATTAGGCTGCTATAGCGGGGATGCTCCATG
>NW_011408025.1:0-541 GCF_000754665.1 Bison bison bison | reverse complement strand
GCATCAAGGTCATTAAACCGGCATCCGACGCACAGAGCTGTGGCTGAACAGGTGACGAGTGGCCAAGAGGGGTGAAGCTAAGTGATCGGAACTCTAAGAACTTTTAAAAGCGGAAACACGAGGGAAAAGAGTCGCTCGTAAAAGAAGAAAAGCACACAGTGCCCAGAGACTCGCTGACGGTTTGCTTCGTGTGTGCAATTACCAAGGGAACCTCTTAAGCCACGTCCGTGTGGGGACACCTGGTGTGTGACTCAACACACACTAAGCTGCCAATATCAATTTTAGTTCAGGGCATCGCTCATCATCTCCTCTCCGCATGTCACCATCCAGAGTCGTCGTCCAGGAAACAGGCCCATTTCCTCCATATTTTGTTCCCTCCTGGGATAAACAGATATTGATCTTGGTTTAAGGAACCTCACATCCTTTTCACAAGCCTGTCTTTCTTTACTGACATCTTTTGCCAACTGCATCCCAGAAGACTATTTCTCACTTCCACTGTGTAATCATAAGGGATTTGATTTAGGTCATATGTGAATGGTCT
>NW_011408024.1:0-573 GCF_000754665.1 Bison bison bison | reverse complement strand
CCTGCCCTGTTGTCTTTTAGCTTAGACATGTGAGAAAGTACACATGCTGGTTCAATTTAGAGACAGCAATAGGATCACATGTTTCTGCTGGTCACTGTCTTTGTTTCTACCATCCAATGTAAGAACAGCATGGCTGATTGTGCTTATCTTTTAGCCTGGGTCCTTGTGAATGTGAATCAAAGCCACTTTCAGCCAAGCCCAACTGAGCTATGTCTGAGCTGCAGTCCAGATTCACTGTTGCAAGCCTCCGAGATTAGGGCGCTATTTAATGTCACAGAAGCAGTTGACTAATAGACTTCCCATTTCACAGGTCTAGGTGGACTCATAAAGGCAGTTGATAGAGCTGAGAAAGTGACCCTGAAACACTTGTGTAGTGCTTTTCTGGTAGGCAACAAATCCCTTGAAAGGGACATCATCTCTGAATAATTATAAGCTGAATATATAGCATATCTGAATATAAAGCATCATCTCTGAATAATTATAAGCTGAATTATAGCCTGACTGATAAATGTACTGAGATTCAGAAGAACAGTCTACAGGAAAATTTGGGCCTTATAATCTGACATCAAGAAA
>NW_011408023.1:0-729 GCF_000754665.1 Bison bison bison | reverse complement strand
TTAAATATTGATACATTCATCTCTAGAACTTCTCAAAAGAGATTGCCTCTTTTTAGGACAGTAAAATTAAATATGTTGTGTGACATTCAGTTAATATAATATGTTGACAACCATTGACTGATCTAAAATGATATTATAATAAATAATATTACTGTTCCATCTTATTTTTAGGTTTGTTCCGTGCATTAAGTAGTTGCTCTATAAAATTTTTTTTTTTTGCTTCCAATTCAGCATTGGATATTTTCCCAGTAATACGTGAAACCTGTTTTTATTCAGTAAATCTGGAAAAAGAGGAAAATATTTGTCTTATAACACATATAGTTTTGCCCTATGCTTTGACTCCTCTGATTAGATACAAAATCAGCAGTCTACACAGTCATGAAAAAAATGGATTTTCTTCCTGTTTTTTGGCCTTACCTTAGCACAGTAGATAGAAATTTCTTGTTTTCTTCTTTCTCTTGTTTCTTATTATATACATACACGTACTTTTTAAAGTGCAGTGCTAATTGGGGTTTTGAGAAAGTATTTCATGTTTAAAAAAGTCCTTAAATTGAAGAATTTTTCTATAAAATATTTTTACTGTTAGCATGTCTAAATATAAACTTCTTAGTCTATTTAACCTAAAGTCTAATATTAGTCAAATTTTCATTTTAACTAGGCTTTTATTAGAGGAACTTGCCACTCTGAATTGGGTCTTTCAAGGTATCAAGTTTATTTTTTGTGTTGCCT
>NW_011408022.1:0-631 GCF_000754665.1 Bison bison bison | reverse complement strand
GAGTAACTTGGGACTTTTTAAAAAAGACCTCTGCCCAGGTCCTACTTGTAGGGTTTCTGTTTTAGAAAGCCTAGGGTGACAACTGTGTTATGAAACAGCTCTGTGAGTAACTCCGATGCTTATTCCTGATTAAAAACTACTGCCTTAAATTTATTAGAGTTGAGTCATTTGATGCTAGTCAAATAGCTAGCAAAAGAAAAAGAATTTAGATTTTTGGAGAGATTTCCCTTTTTGACTTTATTGTTTTATATTTTTCTCCCCTTCTCCCCAGCTATCCACATTCTCACTAAAACAGCTTCCTTTCCCCGGTATTGGTTTTTGTAATTTCTCACTGAAGGCTTCTCTGAAGAATTATTGGGAGGCCCACCCAGTCTTACTTTAGATTCTCCATAGTTGGACTCAGATAAAAAGAAAAATTAAGAACGTAAACATCCTTTTTTTTTTTTTCTTAGAAGAAAATGGTTCACAATTTTGTTTGACCAGTTCAATGTTAAACAATTGTGTGAATATTTTTCTTGAAACATCCACTCTCTTCTACTGCTATTTCCATAGCTCACTCTACTGTTATTTTTGCTGAAATTATCAATGGAATTTAGACATCAAAGCATGTTCACTTCATTTCTCCATTCTG
>NW_011408021.1:0-522 GCF_000754665.1 Bison bison bison | reverse complement strand
TATAGCCCACCAGTCTCCTCTGTCCACACAAATCACGGCAAAACAGACACGTCCTCTGCCCTCAAACTCACAGACTAGAAAGGGATACAGAAAAGGAGTCACTCATCTAAAAATGCAGAATGGCAGACTGTAATGTATAATGGGACAGAAGATGATGGAGGGTTTGGGAATATATAACAAGCAAGTTCAGGGAGCTGACATCTGGAGGATGTGCAGCCAAAGGACAGGTCATTCCAAGCAGAGAGAACAGCAGGTGCAAAGGTCCTGAGGTGAGAGGATGCTGACCATCTAGATACAAAAGTCACTGTACCCAAACCTGACACTGACACGGGGCCAACTGTCTGCACAGCGCTTGCTGCTTTAAATACACCTCCTCATTGGATCTTCATCCAGCCTGCAGAGTCAAGAAAATTTTCACCTCAATGGTGAAAAATTGAAAGCATTTCCTCTAAAGTCAGGAACAAGACAAGGGTGCCCACTTTAGAGGAAATGCTTTCAATTTTTCACCATTGAGGATAATGT
>NW_011408020.1:0-538 GCF_000754665.1 Bison bison bison | reverse complement strand
TCTATGAGAAAACCAGAATCCTATTGACCTGAGGAGTTCATAGGTGCCAATATGGCTGGAAAGAAAATAAAATTCCACAAAGTTGGGAACCACAGAAACAGAACTCCAAATTTTGATGTAAACCATACTCAAATCTTTGGCTGATTTCTATAAGTTACTCATAGGGATTGGATCTCTAAGTAGCCAAAGGAAAACAAATATTTAAAATATGGAGGAATTTGATAAAGATATTAGCTGCAGAGACAAAATCCATTAATATTTCATACTTTTTTGTTAATTTCTCATCTTTACTATTGTCCTCCTACTTTACTCTGCTTTTCTAGCCTTGGAAAGTGAAAACATAGGATTCTCTACCTTTCTCTTTCCTAATATAATCATGAAAGATTATACATTTTCCTGTAAGAACTCCTTTATCAGCATCCCACATGTTTTGATATGTTGTAATTTCAATACCATTCAGTTTGGACTGTTTTCCTAATTTGCCTGTTTCTGTTTCCTTCAGGTGTCAGCCTTCATCGGGCCAGTTTGTCAGGCTTTC
>NW_011408019.1:0-595 GCF_000754665.1 Bison bison bison | reverse complement strand
TGGACAGAGGAGCCTGGGGGATACAATCCATGGGGTCAAAAGAGTCAGACACAATTGAGCAATTGAGCACACACACACCATAAAAATGAAGGTTTCATTATGTAATTCAAAGGAGAGACTGATGAATTCTTGGAATAAACTCTGGATAAAATGTCAGATGTCAGCCATGGAAGGGAAGCTCCAGGCAAAGAACATACATGAGCAAAGGCTTGGATCTGTAAGATACCATGGAAAATTCTGGAAAACGGGGCTCCGTGTTGATGGAACATAACACTCCTGAGGGGAGAGAAAGAGATTTAGGAGACAAAAGGACTCTGAAACAGAAGCTTACATTAGTACACCACTGATGAGTATTTTGATGAAAAGGATCAAACTACATTATATAAAGATTATTCAGGCAGAAATAGAGTTAAAAAGATTCAAGAGTGAAGATGTGGAGATAAGTTAGGAAAATATGGTAAGATCTAAAAGTGAGAGACATATGTTCTAAATTAAGGTAGTGGGGGGTGAATTAAAGATTAAAGTGATTATACAGGTTGGAGAAACATTTTTTTAGAATTTCTGGGTATCAGTATGTTTTGATATAGAATAGGTG
>NW_011408018.1:0-559 GCF_000754665.1 Bison bison bison | reverse complement strand
GTAGTTGTGTCACACTGAACCAGTGCATTGTACCTTATACATTAAATTAGGTGTTATAAGGTGGGCTTTACTTGTCTTTATAAAAATAAATGTTATAAATCTATTAAATAAATATGAAAATGGCTTACTTAGAGATCTTACTATTATTTACTATGATATATTTATATTTAACTCTATCACTTGAGGACTTCCCTCCTATATTAGTTAAGGCTCAGTTGCAGAGAACAGAATTCACTCTAATTAGTTTAGGCAGGAAAAGATTTATTACCAGACATTAAGTCACTTATAGAATTATCAGGAGGACTGCCTCTAAATTGAGCATTCAAGAACAACTTCCAAAGCTATACCACAGCATCAGGTCACCAAGGGAGTTGCTAATTCTTCTCCGATTAGGAAACTGCCACTTCCTACTCCATGATGAAAAGCCAGCTGTATGGCTCTGTCCCCAGAACCACACTCCACCTACTACTATTTACACCAGTGAAATGGATGCCAAGCATCCTGCCTCTCAGCACCCACAAGCTAGTGACTAAATTGCAGTAGGACAACCAAACAGCTG
>NW_011408017.1:0-558 GCF_000754665.1 Bison bison bison | reverse complement strand
TTGCTAGCGTGTGAGATGAGTGCAATTGTGTAGTAGTTCGAGCACTCTTTGGCTTTGCCTTTCTTTGGGCAATGCCTTTTTAAACTTTACAAGAAACTGCAAAAAAATTATCCAAGGTGGTGGCACCATTTTACACACTCCCTGCAATGTATGAGGTATACTGAGCATACTTGATTTTGTATATCTTTTATTTTTAGTAAAATAGTTTTATTCTTATAAAGAGATCTAATTAGAGTTTAAATTTTCATTTCCCTGATAATAAATGATCTAAGCGCCTTTTATATATTTATTGATCATTCAAATGTTTTCTGTTGTGAAATGCAGTTTCATCTATATTATCTATTTTAACTGGATTGTTTATCATTTATTAGTCACAAATTATTATTCATTACAAGTCAGCCTTTAGTTACTCCATATCAGTACTTTGTTAGACGTATATATTGTAAATATTATCTCTAAGTGTGTGACTTACTTATGTCTATTGATAAAAAGAAACTTTAATTTTGCTAAAATCTTTGTACTATGTAAAAATATTTTTGGTTAGTGCTATCTGTATCC
>NW_011408016.1:0-604 GCF_000754665.1 Bison bison bison | reverse complement strand
TTTTGCATGGGGATATCCAGTTATCCTGGGACTGCTTGATAGAAAGACCATTCTTTCCTCATAAAACTGTCTTGGCACTTTTGTCCAAAATCAATTGATCATAAATGTAAGGGTTTATTTCTGGATTCTCAGTTCTATTCCACTGATCTATATTTCTTTATTTACTCTAGTAGCACACTGTCTTAATTAGCTTTGGAATCAGGAAATTTGAGTCCTACCTTTGATCTTTTTTAGATTGTCCTGATTATTCTTGCATTTCTATATGAATTTGGAAAGTGAAAATGTTAGTTGCTCAGTCCTGACTCTTTGCAACCTGATGGACTGTATAGCCTGCCAGGCTCCTCTGCCCATGGGATTTTCCAGGCAAGAATACTGGAGTGAGTTGCCATTCCCTTCTTCAAGGGATCTTCTTGACCCAGGGATCAAACCTTCGTCTCGTGCGTTGCAGTCAGATTCTTTACCTTCTGAGCCACCTGGGAAGCCCACATGAATTTTTGGATCAGCTTATTAATGTCTGCAAAAAATGCAGCCAGGATTTTGATAGCGATTGCCTTTGAAGGGACAGATCAAGTTGGTGAATGTTGCCATTTTAACAATATTAAAT
>NW_011408015.1:0-561 GCF_000754665.1 Bison bison bison | reverse complement strand
CTCTCCCTGCTGAGCCCAGAACTCAGCCCTCCAGTCTCACCTCTTTGGTCGTGAAAGGATCAGGGACCAAAGGGTGGGAGCAGTGTCTGTCTTGGGAATCACGCAGGTGCCCTGCTGGTCTCCATGCCTATCAGAGGGAGAGAGAGGAGGGGGAAAAGGGCTGGGTCTTCTCCTGAACCCCTTGCCTTGCTGGCCTTGAAGGAGAAAGTGTGTTTCAAGAGCCCACACTCTCTCTCTGTCAGACCCCTTCATCCTTCAAACCACTGTTCTTGTCTTGATTCTTTCTGTTCTTTGATGGAGGGAAGTGGTGTGGAGGGAGGGGAGCAGGGCAGAGAAGTACTTCCTTAGAGGCCATAAAGGGCTTCTGCTGGCTGGTCTCAAGGCTGAAGGTGACATGGTTGTCAAAGCTTTAGAGAGTTATCTCAGTGACCTGGGCTTCCCAGGGGGCGCTAGTAGTAAAGAACCCGCCTGCCAATGGATGGAACTCAAGGCTGAAGGTGACATGGTTGTCAAAGCTTTAGAGAGTTATCTCAGTGACCTGGGCTAACTCTCTAAAGCTTT
>NW_011408014.1:0-516 GCF_000754665.1 Bison bison bison | reverse complement strand
CGTGATCACTGTATGATCAGCCACGTGATTAATGCATGTGCAGTCCCGTGATCAGTGTATGATCAGCCATGTGTTCAGTGCATGATAGCCACGTGATCAGTGCATGATCAGTCACGTGATCATGGCATGTGAAGTCATGTGATCAGTGCATGACAGCTACGCAATCAGTGCATAATCAATCACGTGATCAATGCATGATCAGCCACATTATCAGTGCATGATAGCCACGAAAACATTGCATGAACAGGTACGTGATCAGTTCATGTGCAGTCACATGATCAGTGCATGATAGCCACGTGATCACTGCATGATCTGTCACGTGATCAGTGCATGTGCAGTCACGTGATCAGTGTATGAGCAGCCACGTGATCAGTACATGATAGCCACCTGATTAGTGCATGGTACGCAACGTGATTAGTGCATGATTAGCCACGACGTCAGCGCATGATCAGCCACTTGATCAGTGCATGATCAGCCATGTGATCAGTGCATGCACAGTCACGTGATCAGTGTATG
>NW_011408013.1:0-505 GCF_000754665.1 Bison bison bison | reverse complement strand
CATCTACCGAGTCCTGAAAATGCAGTGCCTGGAGAAGTGTGTTCACGTGCAAACACACACACACACACAGATATGACTGTAAGCATATCCACTGAAAATATTTAAGTATCTGATTCCTTTTCAATTTCCAACAGTAGCCATTATAACAGGCAGCTTTAGGATTTTTTTTTATCTTTTAATTTTATATGTGGAGTTTCATTCCGAACAGGATTTCAGGACCCTGGGAGCATAGCCTTTCCATTAAAGCCATTAATTCTACATGAGAGCTCTCAATCACTACAGACGATTTTCAGAAAATAAATATACTTAATGGAGAGATAACTAAAAAGAACTGGAGGAACCAAAGGATTATATCTCTGGGGATGTTCTGACTCTGCGGCTGCTGTTGCTAAGTCGCTTCAGTTGTGTCTGATTCTGTGTGACCCCACAGACGGCAGCCCACCAGGCTCCTCTGTCCATGGGATTCTCCAAGCAAGAATACTGGAGTGGGATGCCATTTCCTTCT
>NW_011408012.1:0-578 GCF_000754665.1 Bison bison bison | reverse complement strand
GCATTGATTGCTGAGGAAGGCTTTCTTATCTCTCCTTGCTATTCTTTGGAACTCTGCATTCAGATGGGTTAACCCTTACACATTACTAATACCCATTCCCACCAACTATTACTGATTTCTATAGTGAATTCTTGCAAATTCTCCCCTTGAATTTTTAAATGCAAAGTATTAAAAAAATTTTTTAATTAACCTTTGAAATACATATCATGGCTACTTATATTCAGATATTGAACTTCTGGACTTCCCTGGTGATACAGTGAATAAGAATCCTCCCGCCAATGAGGAGACACAGGTTCATCCCTAATCTGGGAAGATTCCACACGCCTTGGAGCAACTAAGCCCATGTGCCACAACTACTGAGCCCTCAGGCTGCAGCTTCTGAAGCCCCATGCACCTAGAGCCGGTGCTCTGCAACAAGAGAAACCACCGCAATGAGAAGCCTGTGCAATGAAGAGTAGCCCCACTCCCTGCAACTAGAGAAAGACCTCTCGCAGCAACGAAGATTCAGTGCAACCAAAATTAAATAAAGAAATCTTAAAACACACAAAAAAGATATTGAACTTCTTATACAATGGGTG
>NW_011408011.1:0-565 GCF_000754665.1 Bison bison bison | reverse complement strand
GTAGAGTGATATATGCATGTGGGGTTGTGTTTGTGTGGGGCATGTGTGTGTGTGTGTGTGTGTGTAGGGTGGTGTGTATATGTGTGGTGAGCACAGCAAGGTGCTGGGGAGGGTGGTCCAGCCGGAGATGGAGTGAAACTGTGTCTGTCTTCCTGGGCCTTGCCCTAAGCATCTCTCTCATTTGGCTGTTGCTGAGTTATACCTTAATAGTAAATTAGCAAACATTGTGTTTCCTCAAGTTCTCTGAGTCATTTTAGCAAATTATCAAGCTTAAGAAGGGGGTGGTGAGAACCTCCAAACTATAGCCATTTGGTCAGAAGTGTGAGTGGCCAAGACTTGCAACTGGCATCTGAAGTAGGGGCAGTCTTGGGGGACCAAACCCTTAAATCTGTGGAATTAACTCCAGAGAGTTAGTATCAGAATTGTATTTAATTATTTGACCCCTAATTGGTGTCCAGAGAATTGGAAAACACCCCATATTTTGTCAAAATATACTGGGTTTCATTTGCTGGAGACTCTAGCTTTATGAGGAGAGCTGTCTAGCTCTTCTGTGCTGGGAACAGGT
>NW_011408010.1:0-752 GCF_000754665.1 Bison bison bison | reverse complement strand
ATAAATAAATAAATATGATGGCAGTAAATAAATTTTTTTTCTGTTAGAAATGTGAAGTTGGGAGTCATTTTCTTGCAATTAAATTTGGAGGCATGAGATGGAATAAATGTTTGTTTTCACTCAAAATTCATATGTTGAAGCCCTATCCTCCAATTTGATGGTATTTGGAGGTAAGGACTTTGGGAGGTACTTAGGTTTAATCCCCATGATGGGATTAGTGCCTTTATAAGAAAAGAAAGAAAGACCATAACTCTCTCCTCTCATCTTCCCTTCCCTTTCCTTCTCTTTCTCTCTCTCTTTCTCTCTTTTTTTTTTTCTCTCTCTCCCCACCATGAGAGGGCATAGCAAGAAGGCAAACATCCACAAGCCAGAAAGATAACTTTCATCAGAAAGAAACCATGATGACACCTTGGTCTTGGGCCTGTAGCCTCTATAACTGAGAATATAAATTTCTTTTGCTTAAGCCTCCCAGCCTATGTGTTACGTTAAAGCAGCCTGGGCTCACTACTATAATCAGTAAATTCTAAGTAGGATAAATACTAATACACACACACAAAATCCACAACCAGATGCATCATAGTAAAAATACTGAAGCTCAAACCCAAAACTAAAATCCTGACAGCAGCAAGGGAAAAATGATTCATCACATATAAGAGAACCCCAATAAGATTAATAGCTGACTTCTCAGCAATGAGAGGCCAGAAGGCAGTGAGATGATATATTCAAATTGCTGAAAGAAAGAACTGTCAAGC
>NW_011408009.1:0-575 GCF_000754665.1 Bison bison bison | reverse complement strand
ATTTTTCTATTTCTTTAAAAAAAAAAGGTATTTTATCCAAGCTTGTATTTCTACAAGTAAGGCTGCAACACAGGGCCTCAATCATATTTCTTAAAATCTAAAGGAAATCACAAAGAGAAAGGAAGAAATTAAAGTAGGCTGAAAGTAGAAATTACAGTTATTACAGATTTACCTCTTTTCACTGTTGACAAAATCACAATCTATGTCTTATAAACCTATTAATAATTTTAATTACTGTCATTTGGGAGTGTAACCACTAAGTGAAAAGAGCAAATATAAGAACTGAGTACTCATGAAACATTACTCAAATGATGCAGTATTTAAAAGAAGTAAAAAACAATCAGCACTCTACAACTCCAGCAAAATGTGTTTCTATTCCCTTGTAGCTCAGCCGGTAAAGAGTAAGCCTGCTGTGCAGGAAACCCGGGTTCGATCCCTGAGTTGGGAAGGTCCCCTGGAGAAGGAAATGGCAACCCACTCCAGTATCCTTGCCTGGAAAATTTCATGGACAGAGGAGCCTGGTGGGTTGCAGTCCATGGGGGTCGCAAAGAGTCAGGCACGACTGAGCGACTCTT
>NW_011408008.1:0-535 GCF_000754665.1 Bison bison bison | reverse complement strand
TTTGGCCTTTGTCCTATGGGCATGGGCAATGGGAAGATAAATGAAGATTTTTAGTAGGAAAAAGAAATGGTCAGATGTTAACTTTTAAAAGATCATGCTGACAACAATGTGGAGAATATATTGGAAGAAATAAGAGGAGGAAGAGGAAGCCCCATCAGAGAAAAATAACAATAACATAGTTTAAGGTGTGAGTGCTAGAAATAGGGAAAGATGTGTGGATTAAGACTTGTCTTGGAGATAGCATTAATTGGCTGGTGAAGCTAGTTGGGGGAAGAAAGGAAATGGGAGAAGTCAAAGATGACAAGCAGGTTTTGCCTTGAATATCTGGTAGGAGGTGTCATTGGCTAAGCAGTGCTGAGCAGCACTGAATGAAGACTGAATACTGGTTCAAGAAGAGGATGATGTTTTTAATATCTGTTGTGCTTGAGTGTCCCTAAAGCAACTAAATATAATAGATGTGAAGTAGATAGTTGAATAAATGGCCTGGAACTTCACAGAGAGGTGTGGGTTAATGGTATATATTTGGTATCCAAGA
>NW_011408007.1:0-560 GCF_000754665.1 Bison bison bison | reverse complement strand
ATCCAGGAATCAAACCAGGGTCTCCTGCATTGCAGGTGGATTCTTTGCCAACTGAGCTATCGAGGGAAATATTTCAAAATTCAACACTGTTCGGATCTCTTTCTCTATATCTTAAAAAAAAACTTTTTTGGAGTTTTTAGTACTGTATTATTATGGTCAAAGGCAGAATTAGAACATAAATCCCTTACCGGATCACAGATTTTCCTGTTCCCTCTCTTGTTGAAGGGTTACCCTTTTTTTGCTTTCAAAATGGAGCAAACAAAGTCTAAAACCAAAATCCCTGCTGATTTAATATTCAGCAATATTTAATAATAGCTCATCTATGGGTCAAGATGACAGAACACAGCCCACCCACAATTTATTACTAAATAAGCCCCACACCTCCAAGCTTAGAAGGTTCAAAGTCATTCCAATTCTTCTCTCTGATTTTGCAGCTGAATTACCCCATTAAAAATTATTATTAGATTCCTATTCCTATCAGATTGTGATCAATATTTTATGGCAGGAAGATGTGAATGAGAAGGTGAGCGTTCCACATGAGTTAATTTTGCATTATATTG
>NW_011408006.1:0-593 GCF_000754665.1 Bison bison bison | reverse complement strand
AGAAGTTGTTTTGTGGAATTTACTCGACGTTTAAATGCTCTTTTGCTGAATTTGTGGGGGAGAAAGTGTTCTCCCCGTCCTACTCCTCCGCCATCTTGGCTCCTCCCCTACAGGCTATTTCTGCATTGTATTTCCTCATGTAGTTTAGTTACCATTGTTATTTTTTCAATTTCCTGCCCTCCTTGGGGCTTCATCAACTGTGTCCACAAGGACAGGGACAGGCTGGGAAATGGACAAATGGAAAAACCAGAGTGACCTCAGAGGATTCCCAAACTCCATGAATTAGGGGTGTCTCTTTCATGTTTTGGCAAATGTCTGACCACTAGGACCAGAATTTTAGCAATGTGAAGGAGACTGTAGTGGGAGCAGCGAATGGAAGGGGCAAAAAGCTGGGATCTTAAAGTGGGGTGAGATACTTTTGAGGAGAAGGGGGAACAGTCTGGAATTCATTTCCAGCAGGCCAATCTAGTATTAATTCCTTTCCTTCTTTGTTATTTGCATTAGTTCAATCGGGCTGCCATAACAAAATACATGTCACACACGGGGTGGCTTAAGCAACCGAACTTTGTTTTCTCACAGTTTTGGAGGCTGGG
>NW_011408005.1:0-792 GCF_000754665.1 Bison bison bison | reverse complement strand
CTATAAACTTTCATCTTAGAGCTGCTTTTGCTGCATCCCACAGGTTTTGAGTTGTCATGTTTTCATTGTTACTTGGTTCTAGAAATTTTTTGATTGCCCTTTTGATTTCTTCAATAATCTGTTGGTTATTTAGAAACATGTTGTTTAAGCTCCATGTGTTTTTGTTCTCACTTAGTTTTTTTTTTTTTTCCCTGTAACTGATGTCTAGTCTTATAGCATTTTGGTCTGAGAAGATGCTTGATACAATTTCAATTTTCTAAACTACTGAGGTTTGATTTCTGACCCAAGATGTGGTCTAGCCTGGAGAATGCTCCATGTGCACTTGAGAAGAAGGTGATTCTTCTGTATTTGTATGGAATGTCCTGAAGATATCGATGAGATCCATCTCATCTAATGTATCATTTAAGACTTTTTTCCTTATTAATTTTCTGTTTTGATGTTCTGTCCATTGGTGTGAGTGGGGTGTTAAAGTCTTCTACTATTATTCTGTTACTGTCAATTTCTCCCTTTATGTCTGTTAGTGTTTATTTTATGTATTGAGGTGCTCCTATGTTGGGTGCATAGATATTAACAGTTGTTATATCTTCCTCTTGGATTGATCCCTTGATGATTATGTAGTGCCCTTCCTTATCCCGTGTAATCTTCTTTATTTTAAGGTCTATTTTGTCTGATATAAGGATTGCTACTCCTCATTTTGTCTGATATGAGGATTGCTTCCCATTTGCATGGAATATATTTTTCCATCCTCTCAGTTTCAGTCTATATGTGTCTTTAGGCCTGAAGTGGATTTCT
>NW_011408004.1:0-602 GCF_000754665.1 Bison bison bison | reverse complement strand
TGGTTATTCTAGCCTGAATTACTTACCTCCTGCACTGAAGTGCCTTAACACTTTGTATCACTCCTAAGGCGTTCTTAACGTACTTCCTGATGACATTTATGAATGTTAACAAAATCTCAACAAATTCTAAAAGACAGAATAATTCTTTATACTTTTCAGTGAGTGAATCACATGCTTGGTCCTGATGCATGAATTTGTTCTCTCAGACTCAGGTAGAATGCAAACAGTAATGTTGTTTCACGTGTGTATGTGTGTGTGTCCATGTGTATAAGTGCATAAGGAAAGGCTCTCAAGTATGACAAGGACTTGTTATGGGAGGAAGTCAGGCAAAAGTGAGATCTCAAGCAGCATCTTGCAGAGGCTTCATTCATCCTGACCCTGAAGTGAACTCTGGCTTAGAAACTGTGTCTTAGAGTTGTCCTCATCAGTGAGTACCCTTGATTTGGATAAGAGCCACCCACTCACTTTCTGGGCATTCATGAGTGAAGAGTGGCTCACAGTAGCCTAAGGGAAGCTCTCCGAAGATAACCTATGGGCGCTGCTTGTTAGAATCCAAATCTTACAGGAAAAGGATGCACATAGGTTAAACGGGAATCAAGTGG
>NW_011408003.1:0-717 GCF_000754665.1 Bison bison bison | reverse complement strand
AGAGAACACACGCCGATCTTAATTGTACTTATCAAAAGAAAACATTTTACAACTTCGTTTGGTTCAAGCAGGAGCCTGGGAAAGGACTTGTATCTTTGTCTTTAATTCAATCAAGCCAGAAAGAGGAGGCAGACAAAAATTTTAAAGAACTCCTGGGAAAAGAAAAGGTTTACAGTGTTTTGCATATCTCAGCCTCCCACCCTGGAGACTCAGCTACCTACTTTTGTGCTTTGCATCGCAGCGCTCTCCAAGCACCTGCAGCCTGTCCCACAACTTCCAGCTGGGCCTCTTTACAGGTGTCTAGGCTTGGGGTGAGAATGAAGGTGTTTCCTTATCCACAGAGGGAGTTTTCTTAAAATCTCTGTCTCCAAACAGAAATCAAGGATAATCTATCCCTCCCTTATGTGATGAATCTGAATTTATATTGAATTAAATTTCCTTTTGTTACTATTGAAAGTTCATTCCTCAGGGCAAATTGTACTCCTCCTGGGCCTGTTTGCTGAGATTTCTTTTCACCGTCTACCCTTCAGGTGAGAGGGCAGGCCCCTTTGTGCTCAGGCTCCAGTTCAGAAAGCAAGTTTTCACCATGCTGTACCCTCACCAGTAGCGTCATACTCATTAGTTCATAGTCTTCATATTTTTTATATCTGTGTACCATTTATACAATTATTTACTAATTTAATATTAAACTTACTTAATGACTGTGCAAAAAGTTAT
>NW_011408002.1:0-768 GCF_000754665.1 Bison bison bison | reverse complement strand
TCTTAGGCACTTGCTGATAAATGACAAAAAAAAAAAAAAAATCACCATTGCTAATTATAGTTTATATTTGTGCTTATTTTGCATATAACCTTTACAATCTTTAAGTTGATAATACAAAAAATATTCAACTCAATGTCTAGCAGACAGTATACCTTAGAGCAAAAACTTCAGTATTCCCCTCCCTGTCTGGTTCTCACAGATTTCAGGTCCTAAGTTTTGCTATTGTGCTTCATTTTTCACCATTTAATTAGTTTAGGAGAAGGATTGTGATGACCTATTTGTCATATGATATTGGGAAAAGATAATTTCATAAATTACAATACTCTAAATCACCAGTGAGCTTAAATACTAGGAGCAATATAAATAATGCATTATATTAGAGTCCTAGTTAATTTCCATAGACACAGAAAATAGTATATGTAACGTTTGTAAATTATCATTTTGAGAAGAGAGGATTTAAAAACCTATAATGCTACATTTGGGTGTGTTTTAAGGCTAGACAATGCTATAAATATGCTTACTATGACTATAATTATGCCATGGAAACAGTTGCTAGAAAGCACAAAGCCCAACTAGTTGAAATTTTGAAGTAGCTCTAAGGTAGAATGTGAAGATACCTTCTGCTAGGTGAGGAGGGTTAGAGGACACATTAAGATGACTATTTATCCTTGGTTGATGTTCTCTTTCATTTTTAATTAACCTATTTTAGCAAGTCAAAGAGTAAAAGAGATCAACATCAAAGTATAAGGCCAGTTCTGCTTGCCCTAT
>NW_011408001.1:0-870 GCF_000754665.1 Bison bison bison | reverse complement strand
AAATTTGCTTTCTTAATTTAGTTAATGTATCTATAAAGCACTTAGAACATCCTGGGTACATGTAAACATTCAAAAATATTTCTGTTATTAATTAGTCTAGAAACCAGTTTCAGCCCCTTTCATAAACAGATAGTATAAATACCTTTCCTTTATCATTAATTTAAACATGCTTCCATTTAAGAGTAGTAGAAATATTTTCTTCCATCACCCCTCTGGATTCCCTCATAGTGGAATTAGACAGGAAATAATACATTAAATAGCAGAAAAAAGCAATACCTGTCTGATCTTTGCTGTGTCCTGATTTGTCCTCTCGGGCCCTCTCTGGGCAGCATGATCTCTCAGACTCTGCTAGAAGCAAATTGAATTGAATGTACCACTTTTCTCATTTAGAACTTGGTCCAGGCTTAGGCAAGCTCAAGCCTCTAGGTTCTGAAGCAATGAGTGGAACTTCCCCTTAAACCAGAATAGAAATTGAGTTCTTTGTCTAAGAATTTAATCTGTCCGTTCCCAAGGGAATTCTAGGGAACTCCTTAGAGATATTTTCGTTCTAGACTCTCCACAGCCGTGTAGGTCTTAGGAAGGGACCCACTGGTGTTGCTCCTTAGCACCCTCTGTTGTTACTCCAAGTTTTAGATGAATTTCCTGGACAAATAGAAAACGATGACTAAAAGACTCAAGCAGTCTAAAAACTTTGCCAGAGATAGAAAACGCTTTAGACAAAATTAAGAGAACCTGTTGATCAAAACTCACATAAGACCGTCTTGGAGGAGGTTCCTCTCAGGAGGTCCCCATCAGCCATTGTCATTTTTCGTTCTTCCAGATTCCCATACAGCTCACTCCACGCCAGCAGTTTTAGCCTCTCAGTATGGA
>NW_011408000.1:0-551 GCF_000754665.1 Bison bison bison | reverse complement strand
TGTACTCTCTCCCCATACTCTCTCCCTGTACTCTGTCTCTCCTGGTACTCTCTCTCCCTGTACTCTCTCCTGGTACTCTTTCTCTCCTGGTACTCTCTCTCCCTGTACTCTCTCTCCTGGTACTCTCTCCCCGTACTCTCTCCTGGTACTTTCTCCCTATACTCTCTCTTCTGGTACTTTCTCCCCATACTCTCTCCCCGTACTCCCTCCTGGTACTCTCTCCCCATACTCTCTCCCTATACTCTCTCCTGGTACTCTCTCACTGTACTCTTTCCTGGTGCTCTCTCCCCATACTCTCTCCCTGTACTCTCTCCTGGTACTCTCTCTCCCTGTACTCTCTCCTGGTACTCTCTCTCCCTATACTCTCTCTTCTGGTACTTTCTCCCCATACTCTCTCCCTGTACTCTCTCTCCTGGTACTGTCTCTCTGTCCTTTCTCTCCATACTCTGTCTCCTCGTGCTCTCTCCCTGTACTCTTTGCTGCTGCAGCTGAGCCTGTGCCAGGAGGAGGACCCCCCTGCTCTCGGGCATCCTGGGTTGACAAGGAGAACG
>NW_011407999.1:0-738 GCF_000754665.1 Bison bison bison | reverse complement strand
CAAATATTTTTTAAAAAGAAAATAAGAAACATACTTCATCATATTAACAACCAAAGGGAGAAAATCTATATTATTCTTCTCAGTTTATTTAGTAAAAGCACTGTATAAAACCCAGCATTCCTTCATAACAAATTCTTTAAAAACTAGAAATCAAAGAATTTTTTTATCCTGAAAAGGCTATATACAGAAAAGTTAGAGGAAACATTTTATTCAATGGTGAAATATCAAACTCATTCCCTTTGAATTTACATTTTAAAAATGCCCAATATCACTTCTATTCAACATTACCTTTGATTTTTAAATCAGTGGAATAAGTCAAGGGAAAAAATAACATACAAATGGTTTGTAAAAGAAGAAATAAAACCTCTATTACTTGCAGATAACATTATTGTGAGTATAGAAAACATAAGCATGTATAAATTATCAAAATTTAGAGGTGTATTTTCATAGAGAGAAATTCCCAATGTTGTAAAGATATCAATGCCCTTCCCTAAACTGATCTATACTTACAGTGCAATTTCAATAAAAATCCCAAGGGGATATTTTATAGGACCAGACAGAATGATTCTAAATATTTTCAGGTAGGAGGTAAGAAAATTATAAAAAAGACTTAACCTATAAGTTATTAAGACTTATCATAAAGCTAGAGCAATTTTAAAACTATGGTATTGTCACAGGGATAGACAACTAGGTCAGTGAAATGAAAGTGAGAGCCCAGAAACAGATTCATGTGTAACT
>NW_011407998.1:0-588 GCF_000754665.1 Bison bison bison | reverse complement strand
TCATCAAGATTTTCCCCCACAGTACATCTTCATCACCTACCTTATAGCTGTGACAGAGGATGTGGGGGGACATGTAGATGTGCTGTTCAGACCTCCCTTCAAGGACTCATTGCCCAGCTGCTGGAGGTGCTGCCAGTGGGCAACCTTAAACCACCAGGCTGCATGCAATGACCCTTCCAGGTGGAGGTATAAAGACCGGCCATTGGATGTGTCAGGACAACCCTGAAGGGCCATCTTCACTCCAGATGCCCCATGGGATCAGCTAAGGTCATCCAGCCAGTGATCCAGCTTGATCTTTCCTTCTGCCCTATCCCGTTTCTTCCCTCCTGATTCCACAGTGTTGATTCCAAGGGCAGCCTTGATAAACATCCCAGCACTAAACTCAATCTGAGTCTGCATTCCAGAGAACCAGCCAGCAACATGTATCAGAAAACATCCCAGTACTTAGGGAGGACTTTTATTTGAAAATTACTGGTTACACATGTACTTATAACATTTAAAAACCCCCAAATAAAATACAAAATGGTGGAAACAAGGACTTTTTGTGTGAATATCATTACTTTTGGTTTAAAATCCATAACCTAATGT
>NW_011407997.1:0-541 GCF_000754665.1 Bison bison bison | reverse complement strand
AACAGATACTATTACAACTCTTCTGTAAGTTTGAAATCATGACAAAACCAAATTTTTTTAAAAAAACTTCTGGGGATATCCCTGGTGGTCCAGTGGTTAAGGATCCACCTTGCTGTGTAGGGCACAAGGGTTTGACCCCTGATCGGGGAACTACAATCCCACATGCCTTGGGGCAATTGCAAACAGCTAAAAAATACTTTTAAAAATACTTAAAAAACAAAAAAGTCTGGCACCTAAAAGAACATTAACTCTTTTTAGAATGGTCTCAGGCCTGACTAAGTCTTCTCAGCCTTAAAGATGATTTCAAGGAGATAGACTTCTCATCCAATATAAAAACAAGTGCCCCCTTTCCTTCCACTACGATACTCAAAGTCTAAAGGAAGTGCAGATTTTAGTTACCTTCCATAGGTCCCACTGGTTTTCCTTTCTGGACAGAAGAGCAAAATTGTCTAACTGATTCACTGGAATATGTATTCCCAAAGGCTTCAGTGAAGACAGTAAAATATTTTTAGATCTCCAATCTGAGAAGTTCAGGAACATT
>NW_011407996.1:0-591 GCF_000754665.1 Bison bison bison | reverse complement strand
TACCATTAGTACCACCTGGGAAGTGATGCATTAGAAAATAAGATATTAGAGATATTTGAGCAAGGGAGCGTCAGGCCAAAACCATAAAGCTGTACGTTTTCTGGAACCAATAAAGCCGGTAAAGCTGCTGATTAAGTAACTGGGAGCAAGTTGTTGAAGGTACAAAGATGGTAACCGTGAAAAAGATGAGAAAAAGACAAAAATGAGGATCATTTTGTAGTTTAAAAAAGAAGTGTTATACTACTAATATAGATTTTAGGGATGAAGTAAAAAGATGAATCAGTGATTCCAGTCTTATTAAGAGAATATTTGGAGGAAAAAACTTTTATTCATAAAATGTTGAAATGGAAGGAAGAACATTTCAGCACTTGGGAGGAAAGCTTATGATCCTCTCCTGTCCTCACTATCAATTAATTAATTTATTATTCATCTTGTGACAAATATACTTTATGGATGCCTACACTGGGGACACAAGGGAGAAGAAAACCAGACACGTTATTTGCCTTAATGCACTTTATGGCTCCGTGAGGGAGTCCAACACTAACTGCTGCTAAGCTGCTAAGTCGCTTCAGTCGTGTCCGACTCTGTGTG
>NW_011407995.1:0-704 GCF_000754665.1 Bison bison bison | reverse complement strand
TTTCAACAACACCCTCAACAGAAGCAAGGATAGTTACTAAAGTAGATTTTTACAAACTTCATCAAAAATTAATGTGGCAACAGAAAAAAAATTCAAAAATGCCCTACAAAGCAATGACAGAGTTCAAAACACTGAGGCAGCTGCAGATTTCAAGGCATTTCAAGTAGATGTGATTCCTCCAAACTCCAAATTCCAGTCCTCATTATTTAAATCTTCTTCAAGAAGACAGATGGCACAAAATCGTTCTTGTTCTCCAGTGTTGATTGCCCACCTCCCATCCTTGTGTGGACTAATTGTGAACATGTTTTTAGTGACTTTGCCTAGGTCCCCAACTGACAGAGCTGGGAACACAGATAGTTTCCATTGCCTGAGATGATGCTTCATATACATCTTGTGATGCGATGGGATGGATTCATCTCTCCCTCCTTCTCCAATGGCAGCTTCTCCCAGCCACATTGTTTTCTATATTTCTAGCACAGGCTTGAAGTTGACTGGACATGTATTCCTTACATATCCAGTAAGCAACTGGCAAAAAGCACTGCTAATATTGAGATATAAATATTGACCAGAAAAGAATGCCTAGGTTGAAAATCTTAATAAGGAAAAATGAAAGAGATAGGAAAAAAGACAAATACAACATTTAAAAATCAGAAGAAAAACGAGCCATTCAAGATGTTGAGCCTGGATAGCTGCCTCAAAATAAA
>NW_011407994.1:0-572 GCF_000754665.1 Bison bison bison | reverse complement strand
TGGTTTGCAAGGAAAGTGTGAGCTCTGTGACTCAGAGTTATTGATGGCCTCCTTATTCTGAACATACAGTGATATGTTCTAGTTTACATGTTCTTGGTCAAATGGATTTATACACTGCATTACTGATTATGATAAATGAACACTCTTAAAATGTGCAAGTGACTTAAAATATTTTCTGCAAAGAATCTACTGGTCAAGATGATCCTGATAATTTAGGTCAATACTAACAACAATGAAACAATGGAAGAAAAGCATAGCCCCTCTGGGTTTGAACTCTTTCTTAGATATATTGTGAGCTAAAAGCAATAGCTATTGGTGCTGTGTTATCTAGCACCAATTTTTTTGGACAAAATATGCCCACTTAACCAATCTTTTTGAAATAAAAGTGACATTTTTGACAATAAATGAGAAAATAATGGCTTTTAAAAAAAAAAAAAAAAACAAGAAACCTCATGCTTTGGAGAAAGTATTTTGAAAGCATATATAAAAAAAATTTCCATCACTATGGGGCTTTTGTTCCTGATTAAGACTGATTCATTTTACCTGTAAAACTCTCATATTTCAATGTTAAT
>NW_011407993.1:0-506 GCF_000754665.1 Bison bison bison | reverse complement strand
TTTTTTTTTTTTTGGGAAAAAAATTTTTTTTTTTTTTTTTTTGCTGTTTCCTAGATAAGACATAACCTCTGGATTCACTCTTTTTGATTCCAGACACATCAGCTCAGCCCATTGTGGCATCATTTTCCACTCTGGTCACTCCTGGTCTCAGCTTGGTTCAAACTTTCTTGAAGTTTTCATCTTCTCTTCAGAGGCTGCTGTTTGAGAGAGGGCGGCAGAGAACAGGAGCTGAAAAATACTGTGGGTGGAAGTAAAAGATCTTCCTCTATTTTCCTCCAATGCAACATAAAGCAAAAGCAAGTTCTTTCCCCTTTCAGATACTTCAACAATTCAGCAATGTTTGATGTGTGATACACAAGTGGTCGGTCTTTCATTATCCTTTATCTTGGATATGTGAAGAATAACATACCCCTGGGAAAATGAAAGCAAAATCAAGTGTATTAGGAGTTGAAGCAGAAAGGGTGAGTGTGCGTGTGTGTGTGAATACAGGAGGTAGAGGGCACACA
>NW_011407992.1:0-569 GCF_000754665.1 Bison bison bison | reverse complement strand
TGTGCCATTTTAACACATGGATGTTCCAGAACTCGGGAAACATGAGCTATTTGCGTCTGTTGGTCTGCTTCTGTTTGTACACAAGTTCCTTGTATTTTATTTTTTTAGATTCCAAAAGGATGGTTGCCAATGGGGAAAGGAAGGTAGGGTTCGTGGAGGGGATGGGCAGGGTAATTTAGATGTTTGGGGTTAAAAGTGTGAAATGCAAATTGATTAACGGATGTAAGGTGTTACACGTAAAATAGATAGGCAACAGAGATTTATGGTATACCTCAGGGAATCAGATAATCATGTTCCATATCATGTCAGACAGTATAATGAAAAGGGGTCTGAAAAAATGTATGTCTCCATAAGGGAATCAGTTTTCTGTACCCCTGAAACGAATGCAGTGTTGTGAGCCAGCCATGTGCTCAGTCGCTCAGTCGTGTCCGAGTCTCTGCGACCCCATGTAGCCCGCCAGCCTCCTCTGTCCATGGGACTCTCCAGGCAAGAATACTGGAGTGGGCTGCCATGCCCTCCACCAGGGGATCTTCCCAAGCATCATACCTCTGTCTCCTGCCTTGGCAGGT
>NW_011407991.1:0-545 GCF_000754665.1 Bison bison bison | reverse complement strand
CTTGGGGGACTGACAGTGCAGATGGAAAGATCTAGTGCGTGTTTGTTGGTGAATTCCTCATCTGGTCCATGTAGAAGATATCCTCCAAGGGGGCAGGGACCATGTCTGGCTTTCCCTGTTGTTTCTCTGGTGTCTGACACATAGTAGTTGCTCAGTAAACAAACATTTGCTAAATGAATGAATGAATGAATGGGATGCCTGCTCATGGAGTCTAATGGATGCTTAGGAGGGCAAGAGAAGAGAGCACAGGGCAATACAAGATCAGCTTTGCCAAAGGGATTGTATAAACAATTGCTACTGAAAATCAGCCTGGCCAGGGGCCCTTTCAGGCTTTGGCTGCTGAAGGCTTCTTAGGAGAGATTGCTCAAGCTGATCCTTGCTTTCTGGTTGGCACTTGCAGGCAGAGAAGAGGGAGAAGGGTGTGTGGAAGGTAGGGTGGGATGGGCAAAGGCCTGGAGGCAGAACTGCGGTGTGTCTGGGGACAGATGTGCACAGAGCTGTGTAGGCTTGTCCTTTGCATGGATGTTCTTTGTAGAAATCCACCT
>NW_011407990.1:0-506 GCF_000754665.1 Bison bison bison | reverse complement strand
TGGTGTACGGACTCCTCATTGTGGTGGCTTGTCTTGTTGCAGAGCATGGGCTCTAGGGTGCACAGGCTTCAGTAGCTGTGGTGCTTGGGCTCAGTAGTTGTGGCTTGTATGCTCTAGAGTGCAGGCTCAGTAGTTGTGGTGCATGGGGTTAGTTGCCCCAAGGCATGTGGAATTTTCCCGGATCAGAGAGCAAACCAGTGTCCCCTGCATTGCAAGGCGAATTGCTAACCACTGGATCACCAGGGAAGCCCCAGAAAAATGAATATATTGCATAAACCTGAATATTCAGTGACATGAGCATCAAACATATGTTTAATTTAGAGTCATTTCACAGAAAAATTTCTATTTGTAGTATACATTTCTTCCACCAAAAGGGCCAAACATCATTCCAATAATATGAGTTATGAAGTTTTATTTATTATTGCATATGCTAAGTCGCTTTGATCGTGTCCAACTCTTTGAGACCCCATGGACTGTAGCCCACAAGGCTCCTCTCTCCAGGCAAG
>NW_011407989.1:0-594 GCF_000754665.1 Bison bison bison | reverse complement strand
TGAGTTTGAGTAAGCTCCAGGAGTTGGTGATGGACAGGGAAGTCTGGCATGCTGCAGTCCATGGGGTTGAAAAGAGTCGGACACGACTGAGCAACTGAACTGAACTCCCCATAGCTGCCATTTTTAGATATATCCCCTATACTCCAAAAGTAGAGAAAATTCCCAAGACAATCTAAGAGATTCACAGAGACCATTTTGTAAACATGAGATCTTGTTCTTACATTTGTTCTTTACAAAATTTGTTCTTTTTCAAACAATTGTTTCATAGCGAGGTTGTAATAGATTTCCTCAACAACAATGAAGAATTCCAGATCTCCCTATCTTTTCCTTGTGAAGTTCTTTATGGATGTAGATTTCCCTTGCATTATTCCTAAGTTGCTTAGCCTTCTATTGGCCACCAGGTTCTCTGTCCCTTTCTTCTCTTCAATGATTTCTGGAGCCCTTAAAAGAGAAAGTGTTGGTCACTTCAGCTGTGTCTGACTCTTTGCAACCCCATGGACTATAGCTTGCCAGGCTCTCTGTCCATGGAATTCTCCAGGCCTAGAATACTGGAGTGAGTAGCCATTCCCTTCTCCAGGGGATCTTCTCGATCCC
>NW_011407988.1:0-659 GCF_000754665.1 Bison bison bison | reverse complement strand
AATCTACTTATATTTAAGATAGTTATTGACATGTATCTTCCTACTGCCATTTTCTTGATGGTTTGGTTTTAAATTTGTAGGCCTTCTTTCTTACATTTCTCTTTTACTTTCTTCTCTTGTGGATTGATGACCATCATTAGTGTTATGTTTGTGTAGCTGTTTCTTTTTTGTGTTTCTGTCTGTTGTAGTTTCTTGTTTGTTTGCTTGTATTTCTCATTTCCCCTGCCTAGAGCATTTCCTTTAGCATTTGTTGTAATGTTGGTTTTGTGGTGCTGAATTCTTTTAGCTTTTGCTTTGTACGATTTTGTTTCTCTTTTAGATCTGAATGAGACTCTATCTGGGTAGATTATTATTGCTTTTACATGTTCCCCTTTCATCACTTTAAATATATTATGCCATTCCCTTCTGACCTGCAGAGATTCTGCTGAAAAATCAGCTGATAAACTTACAGGTGCTCACTTGTATGTTATTTATTGCTTTTCCCTTGTTTTTTTTTTTTTTTTTTTCCCTTTATGTTTAAGTTTTGTTAGTTTGATTAATACATGCACTGACATGTTCCTCCTTGGGTTTATCCTGGAATAGACTCTTGGGCTTCCTGGACTTGGGTGACTATTTCCTTTCCCATGTTATGGAAGTTATCAACTATAATCTCTTCAAAT
>NW_011407987.1:0-738 GCF_000754665.1 Bison bison bison | reverse complement strand
CTGTATACAAGTACTCATTTGGTGCTTTAGCAAAAAATAGGCAGTTCCAACTGAAACTGTGTTAGCCTTTAGCTTGATTCCTTTTGAAACAGGAGTTATCCCTCCTGAAATTGGCTAGCCTTCAGCCTGTTCCTTGTGGAACATAGGCTATTTCATTGGAACTGTGTCGGTTCAACCTTCAGCCTGATTTTTTTTTGCAGTAGGGGCTGTTCTCTTGGATCTGTGCTTGTTTAGCCTTTGTCCTCACTCCCTTGGGATTAGGCTAGTTGATTAGAACTGTGCTGTACAGCCTTTAGCTTGGCTTTTTTGGGACCAGACAGTTCCCTTGGGACTGACTGGTATTAGGTCTGTAGGCTATTTGAACTGTTTGATCTGTTTAGGCTGTTAGAAAATTCTTTAACTTTAGAGAAAAAGTTTACAGAAAAAATTCTGAGAAATGAGATTCCAGTTATTTAAATGGTCTGAGTGTACCATCCCCTTCAGGGACCCTGGCCAATTTTATGTTTAAAAACCATGACCTGTCCTCACATGCGTTTGGTTAGGATTGACCTAACCAAAGGCAATTTAGAACACCATTGGCCATTATGGGGAACTGTTGAAACACCCAAACTTACTTTTCTTAAAACCAAATTTGACGATGTAGCTTTAAAATTTCCTAGACTAAACAGAATGCTTATTTTGATTGGTTTTTGAGGTCAGGAAGCAGGAGGAGAAGGGGAAAAAAGAGGATGAGATGGT
>NW_011407986.1:0-563 GCF_000754665.1 Bison bison bison | reverse complement strand
GCAGATTATTCTACAATATTTTATGTCAGGTAGTTCAGCATTCACAGATTTTGGGTAGAGAAGGGCTCCTGGAATGAATTCCCTCTGATCCTCAGAGACCGCTGTGTTTGTTGATAATCACCCTCCCCCACTTCTGCTGCAGTGCACTGTCCTTAAGTGGTTTAGAGTCTAAAGGGTAAACTCACGCCTAAGTATTCATGGATTCCTTCTGAGGTGCATTTCTCATTGGAATTATTTTTCTATCATCAACATGCAGTTGGTGACAGAAATGCAATCATCCCTAGCTATTTCTTAATGACTTTCAGTGTACAAATCACTGTGCTAGCGTTCTTGGTAACGTTAGGGAGAAAATCACCTTCTCCTTCCTATGCTGAAGGGTGCCAGTGATGATTTCTGTGATCCTCAGGATACTGGAAGGAGTGCACTGGAAAGTCTTGCTCTTATAAGGATTATATTTTAGTGGAGGAAAATAGATTATAATCAAATAAACAAAGAAAGACTGAATGAATGAACAAGAAAAATGTCTGGTAGAGATACATAATGCAATGTAATAAACAGTGACT
>NW_011407985.1:0-639 GCF_000754665.1 Bison bison bison | reverse complement strand
AAAGTGCTCTTTGAAGGTCTAGTATGTAAACTAGTGTGAACTGAAGGAGATGCAGCAGGTATTAATAGGAAACAAATTACACATGGCTAAGATTAATTTCAAAATTGGAAATGGTTGGATTTACAGATTGTATTTATTCCTTTTTTTTTTTTGTAGAATATAAGCAGAGAGAATGCTAATGATGTTGGAAAAATTAAAGGGATGAATTGTAGTGAACAATTACTATTTATTTTTCAAAATTTCAACACTCAAGAAGTCCTTTCTTTTGGTTATGGATACTTACATGGAGAACTCATATCCCAAATTGAAACAGTGACACCAGAAAGTCACTTATCTGAATCCTCTTTGCTAAAGCATTGGCTAGTTCTGTATTAATGACTAAGCAGTGAAAGACCACCAAAACCAAACTGTTGTCCCACAAAGTCAGATTTACTGACCCATAACAAGGGAAGATGATCCAGAAGACTGAGAATTGTAGTTAAATAATGAGAAGAAGGCCACTTCTTATAAGTTTTGGGTGCTTGTTGAAGGATTCTGCAGAGGACCTCAGAGAAGCAGGGATCCGTTCTGGATTGGTTGCTTTTCTCAGAAGGATAGGCATTGACTAGAGATTTAAGAGTTTTTTTTTTTTTTCCCCCC
>NW_011407984.1:0-516 GCF_000754665.1 Bison bison bison | reverse complement strand
GCAACCAAAGAAGCTACCTCAATGAGAAATGCGGGTGCTGCTATGAAGAGTAGCTCCCACTTGTTGCAGCTAGAGAAAGCCCGCATGCAAAAAAATGATGACCCAGTGTAACCAAAAGTAAATAAATAAATAAAAATTTATTAAAAATGCAAAAGTTGTGAAACATCTAATATATAAAATTTTATATATGTATGTGGATAAAAATACATGTGTGTGCTTATGTAGATATGTGTACATGTACATGTGTGTACATGTGTGTGATTATAAAATAATAACTGTTAGCCTAACACATTTGCTGTTTCCCGTTCTTCACACATTCAGGTTTGGTTGGTCTCTTTTTGAGTTTATAGCAATTACACACACACATAAACACATTTTATATGTATATACACATATACATATCTATTACAAAACTTTACGGAATATATATATGTACACATATACATACATATATATACATATACATATATACATATGCGTATATATGTATATATACACATATATATATATATATAT
>NW_011407983.1:0-587 GCF_000754665.1 Bison bison bison | reverse complement strand
TTTTTTTTTTTTTTGGTTATTTCTATATGGTTTATTTTTGAGAGACGTTTTGAGAAATCATGATTAGCAGTTCTTACTGGTGTGCCTGTGTCTCCCTCTGAAACCTCAAATTCACTTTTCTAATCTTAAACCTGAGTGGCCCTTATGTTTAAGTTTCCAGAGAAATACAATAATACTTTGAATAACTGTATTATATACAATAGTTTCTTGTTCATGAACCATAAGGAAACACAATTTTACATTAAGCATGAATGTCTGATTTCTTGATTTGGCTTCTTAAGGATGACTGTTGGAAAAGTTGAATAAAATAAGAAAATAAATCCAGAATGGTTGGTGGCTCTCTGATTTTACCAGTTTCTTATTGGTCAATGGAAGTAATCATGTGATGTCCACTTATAGAATCAGGTGGAAAAATATTTTGTCCTTTAACTGCCAGTAAACGTGTAGGTTATTTTGGTGGTCTCCCTTTATGAATCCGAATATGTACAATAAAACTATTAGTGACAGAATTGTAAGTTTGGGGTTATAGAGAATACAATATTATTAATTTACTTCTCAAAAATACCTTATTTCAAAATGAAAATTGA
>NW_011407982.1:0-601 GCF_000754665.1 Bison bison bison | reverse complement strand
TCTATGGGGTCACACAGAGTTGGACACGACTGAAGCGACTTAGCAGCAGCAGCAGTGATGATACCCAGAAAGGGGAGCCCGTGGGGATGTGTGGTGAACCTGCCCTCCCAGCTCTTATAGTGTGGAAGGCAGACAGACTTTCATAAGTAATGAATAGAAAGAAAGTATGGTGATCGTTCCAGGGGAAGAAAGCCTAAAGGGAGTGTTTAACGTGGTAAAGAAAAGCCAAGCAGAAATATGTGATTCTTGAGGAACACAGATGTAGAAGGATAACAAGTGAAGGAGGAAGACTTATTCCACAGCAATTCAATTCAAAAGATGTGAGCATCTATCACATGGAAGGCAATCTTCCCCAGAGCAGTCCTGGGGGAAAGTCTATGAATGAGGAGTTCTCCTGTATGCTAAGCAGCCTGCCCTCCCCTTTATTTTTTTATATTAATTTTATTGGAGTATAGTTGCTTACCAGTTGGCGCTAGTGATAAAGAAACTGCCTGCCAATGCAGGAGACGTAAGAGACGTGGGTTCCATCCCTGGGTTGGGAAGATTCCCCTAGAGAAGGGCATGGCAACCCACTCCAGTATTCTTGCCTAGAGAATCCCAT
>NW_011407981.1:0-628 GCF_000754665.1 Bison bison bison | reverse complement strand
CAGATCTCTTATATGAAATGTTAAGAGTACCACACATCATGTAAGACAACCTCTATCTAGATTTTCATCTGTGAAATGTACACATTTTGTATTTGTGGAATGCATATTTGCTTCTGGAATGTCATATTTGAACTATAGAGAATTGCATATCTCTTGTCAGAAAATTTAATTGAGAAATTCATTTATGAAAGTAGAGTTCCATAATTCAGCAGGAAAATGTATGCTCAAATTTTCCTATGTGAATAATTCAGGATTCTCTATTCATGCAGGAAAATATGTGCACATATATCCATATGTGAAACATGCAATATTCCATATATCATGACCAAACATATACAGCTAAATTTTCAAACATGAAACACGGATTTCATACTTCATGTAGAAAAATCTGCACCCATATTTTCATGTGTGAAGTATAGACAATTACATAGTTCCTGTAGGAAAGTCATCATTCATGCTTTTCTATATGAAATACAGAGAATCCCATATTTTAAGCTGGAAAATCTGCACTAATACTTTAATACAAGAAATGTACAGAATTTCATATTTCATGTAGAAAATCTAGACCTAGATTTTCAAATGTGAAATATAAAGAATGCCATCCTTCATAAAGTTAACCTGTCCTCAT
>NW_011407980.1:0-544 GCF_000754665.1 Bison bison bison | reverse complement strand
GCCTGCAATGCAGGAGACGTGGTTTTGCTCCCTGGGTTGGGAAGATCCCCTGAAGAAGGAAATGACAACCCACTCCAGTATTCTTGCCTGGAGAATCCCATGGACAGGGGAACCTGGCGGGCTGTGGTCCACGGGGTCACAAAGAGTGGGGCACAACTGAAGGTCTTGGCACAGCACGGCTCAGGGGAAGCCCTGCATCCTATCCATAGTCAGCTCTGTTTATAGTATTGCTCCACACACTCCTTCAAGGGTCAGCTCTTGCAACGCTTCTTCTAAGAAATCTGTCCAGCCAGTTTCACTGTTTCCTCCCCGGTAATTCTGTTTTGCCAATTACTTCATTCAGATTTAGAGAACTGGATGTCTCTTCCCCCCAGTAAGGTTGTTTGTGCTGTAAGCCCTATAGAATATTTCAAATTAAATACATGCTTGTTGACTTGAAGTACATTTTCCTTTAGGATACTGAATTTTCGAGATAGCTTTATCTTTTCTTTCCATCCTTAACCGCATTTGGATGGAGAATTTGTATTCCTGGAACAGAGCTGTC
>NW_011407979.1:0-512 GCF_000754665.1 Bison bison bison | reverse complement strand
TCCCAAAGTTTGCTCAAATTCATGTCCACTGAACTGGTGATGCTATCTAACTATCTCATCCTCTGTGGCTCCCTTCTCCTTTTGCCTTCAGTCTTTCCCAGCAGCAGGGTCTTTCCCAATGAGTCAGCTCTTCTCATCAAGTGGCGAAAGTACTGGAGCTTCAGCTTCAGCATCAGTCCTTCCAAAGAATGTTCAGGGTTGATTTCCTTTAGGGTTGATTGGTTTGATCTCCTTGCTGCCCAAAGGACTCTCAATTCAATTGTGGTGTCCAAGCATCACAATTCAAAATCATCAACTCTTTAGAATTCAGCTTCTTTATAATCCAACTCTCACATCCATACATGACTAATGGAAAAACCATAGCTTTGACTATATGGATCTTTGTCAGCAAAGTGATGTCTCTAGTTTTTAATATTCTGTCTAGGTTTGTCATAGCTTTCCTTCCAAGGAGCAAGCCTCTTTTAATCTCATGGCTGAAAACAGCATTGGCAGTGATTTTGGAGCCCCAGAAA
>NW_011407978.1:0-603 GCF_000754665.1 Bison bison bison | reverse complement strand
TCAGTTACCTGTTGCTGCCAACAACCTTTCCTAAAACTTTGTGAATTAAAACAGCTATTGTGTTTGCTCAGTGCTGGGTAATTTGGGTAGTGCTCAGCAGGAACGGGTTTCTCTGCTGCTTCTGATGTCAACTGGGATCAGTAGGGCTGCAGGAACCGGCCTCCCTCACGTGGTTGCAGCTTGATGCTGCCTGTTGGCCCAGAGCTCAGGTGGACTGTTGGCCTGGGTCTTCATTCTCCACTTGGGCTTCTCACAGCATTGCAGTCTCTGGACAGTAAAGCTTTTTACATGGTGGTCATCTTTTCCCAGAATGCAAAAGCAGAAGCTGCCAAGCTTTCTTAAGGCTTTAGGCCCCAAACTGGCAAAGTGTCACTTCTGTTGCATTCGGTTTTTTCTGGGCTAGTGTTGCCAAACTAGGTTTGTTTTGCCAGAGCACAGCAAGCCAAAATGCTGAAATGCCGAGGTTTGCAGCAAAGAGAGGGTTTATTCGCAAGGCTGCCATGCAAGGAGAACAAGTCTCAGGTCTGCCTGCATGAAGACTAAGGCTTGGGGTATTTATGGGATAAAGAATAAAGCGGCACAGTGGCCTGAAGTTGGGGAGAG
>NW_011407977.1:0-710 GCF_000754665.1 Bison bison bison | reverse complement strand
AAGTGTTCTAATTTAATTCTTTTACATGTAGCTGTCCAGTTTTTCCAGCACCATTGACTGAAGAGGCGGTTTTTGCCCCGTTGTATATTCTTGCCTCCTTTGTCAAAAACAAAGTACCCATAGGTGCGTGGGTTTATTTCTTGTTCCATTGGTATATATTTCTGTTTTTGTGCCAGTACCATACTGCCTTGATGACTGTAGCTTTGTAGTATAATCTGAAGTCAGGAAGATTGATTCCTTCAGCTCCATTCTTCTTTCTCAAGACTGCTTTGACTATTCGGGGCCTTTTGTGTTTCCCTATGAATTGTGAAATTTTTTGTTCTAGTTCTGTGAAAAATGCCATTGGTAATTTGATAGTGATTACATTGAATCTGTAGGTTGCGTTTGGTAGTATAGTCATTTTCACAATATTGATTCTTCCTACCCAGGAAGATGGAATATCTCTCCATCTGTTAATGTCATCTTTGATTTCTTTTATTAGTGTCTTGTAAATTTCTGCATACAGTTCTTTTGTCTCCTTAGGTCGGTTTATTCCTAGATATTTAAGTCTTTTTGTTGCAGTGGTGAATGGGATTGATTCCTTAATTTCTCTTTCTGATTTTGCATTGTTAGTATATAGAGATGCAAGTGAGTTCTGTGTATTGATTTTGCATCCTGCTGCTACTGCTAAGTCACTTCAGTCATGTCCGACTCTGTGCGACCCCATAGAT
>NW_011407976.1:0-518 GCF_000754665.1 Bison bison bison | reverse complement strand
ATAACATTTACTATTTTGGGTTATTTAGGAACCTGTTTTATTCACGGGAACAATGAGGAAAAATCTGGATCCTTTTAATGAACATACAGATAAGGAACTGTGGAATGCCTTAGAAGAGGTAATTTATTAAATGTTATTAGTTTGTTAGCATCAGTATATGTGTGTGTACATTTATAGCACTGCAGACAATTAAAGATCCATGTAACTGACTTTGTTTACCTCCTAGCAGAACATTGATGACCTGTGTATTGATTTTGATGAAAAGCAAGAATATAATGCCTCATATTTCCACTCTAGTTTTTCCCCTAGAATCCAAAACAACTAGACACATTACCTTGTCTTTGTGTTGTGTTGTGTTCAGTTCCAAAGCCATGTTTGACTCTTTGGGACTTAATGGACTCCAGCATGCTAGGCCTCCCTGTCTTTCACTATCTCCCAAAGTTTGTCCAAGTTCATGTCCATTGCATCAGTGATGCCATCCAGCCATCTCATCCTCTGATGCCCTCTTCTGCTCTCAA
>NW_011407975.1:0-823 GCF_000754665.1 Bison bison bison | reverse complement strand
CAAAAGAGTTGTACATGACTGAGCGATTGAGTGCATGTGTGTGTGCACACACACACACACAATTAAAACAAGACCCCATTTGTGTCAGGGCCAGCAAGTCCTCTCCACTGGGATTTGCTGAGAGCTATTACTAGGCATGGGTGCTGTAAAACTGCCCCAGGAGCCAAGGGAAAATAGATAACAAGACTACCTGTTCCTCATGAAGCTTCTCATTTACTCTTTAGAAAAATAAGCCAAAGAAGAATGGGATTCCACCATGATAGCATTTTCCTAAAGGAGTGTTTCTCAAAGTGTGGCCCAGTGCCCAACTAACTTCTTCATAATAACAGAGTGCCTTTTAATATATGTGTTAATTTTAACAAGTTTTCCAAATAACTAAATGCTTTGCATTATTATTTAATTTTATAATCCTATAAGGCAGGATTATTCCAATTTTACAATTAAGGAAATAATTATAAAGGCTATAGATGATACTCCTAAAGAAATTTCTAATGAGAATGCTTGTTTATTTTATGATATACTTTCTCCTTTCAGGCCTTTACTTTTGTAAACATAGTTTGCTACGTGAGCAACTGCAGTGATACTTTTCTTAAATGTATTGCTTTACAGGAGTGTTTAGAGGGAAAGAGTAAGGGAAGGAGTAAAAATAAAAATTTTGGCTCTCCATCTTCATTTGTGGATTTGTGGTGTGCACACTTAACCCCTTGATCATGTGTGCATGTGTGTGTGCTAAATTGCTTCAGTCATGTCCAATTCTTTGTGACCCTGTGGACCATAGCCCACCAGGCCTTCTCTGTCCAAGGGATTCTCTAGGCAAGAATAC
>NW_011407974.1:0-616 GCF_000754665.1 Bison bison bison | reverse complement strand
TTTGTTAAGATATGATTAACAAATAAAAAGCTTGCATATGTAATGTATATAATGATGAGTTTGGAGGTAAGTATACATTCATTGAAACCATCACCATAATCAACACCTCAAACCTACTTATTATTTCCAAAAGTTCTCTCCCACCTTATTTGTTTGTTTAATATGATAAGGACACCTAACATAAAGTTCACCCTTTTTGGCAATTTTTAAGTACTATTAGTTATCTAAAACAATCAAACTTATAGAAACAGAAATTAAAATGTTGGTTGCCAGAAGGTCTGGAAAGAAGAGATAGAGAGCTATTAGTCAAAGTGTACAAGTTTCATTTATGCAAGATGGGTAAGTCCTAGAAATCTAATTGCAGCATATACATAAAAACCAGAGCTTTGAAATTTTTTGTTATAGAGGTTTTGTTACAGAGATGGCACTTTACTAGAGATGTACTTTTACTTTTAGCATAAGGGTTAGCGTTTTCTCCCCCAGAATAAGAGGACCTTGGAACATGAACAAAGAAAAGTGTAGAAGTAGCAGAGTTTTCGGAGAAGGTGATGGCACCCCACTCCAGTACTCTTGCCTGGAAAATCCCATGGACGGAGGAGCCTGGAGGGCTGCAGTC
>NW_011407973.1:4956-5457 GCF_000754665.1 Bison bison bison | reverse complement strand
CTGTTCTCCATAGTGGCTGTACTAGTTTGCATTCCCACCAACAGTGTAAGAGGGTTCCCTTACACTGTTTTAGGTTTTGGGTTGTTGTGTTTTCACTTTGATTTGTTTCTATGCATATTTTGATTTCTTTTTTTATTTATTCTGTTATTTCTTGGTTATTCAGCAGTGTGTTGTTCAGCCTCCATATGTTGGAATTTTTAATAGTTTTTCTCCTGTAATTGACATCTAATCTTACTGCACTGTGGTCAGAAAAGATGCTTGGAATGATTTCAATTTTTTTGAATTTATCAAGGCTAGATTTATGGCCCAGGATGTGGTCTATCCTGGAGAAGGTTCTATGTGTGCTTGAGAAAAGGTGAAATTCATTTTTGGGGGGTGAAATGTTCTATAGATATCAATTAGGTCTAACTGATCTATTGTATCATTTAAAGTTTGTGTGTCTTTGTTAACTTTCTGTTAGTTGATCTATCCATAGGTGTGAGTGGGGTATTAAAGTCTCCC
>NW_011407973.1:0-717 GCF_000754665.1 Bison bison bison | reverse complement strand
TGTAATACCATCAAAACAATAAATACTTAGGGATATATTTAGCCAAGATCTCTACACTTAAAATTAGAAGAGATGAATGAAAGAAACTGAAGAAGTCAGAAATAAATGGAAAGATATCTCATGTTCATAGATTGGATGAACCAATACTGTTAAAATGCCCAAACTGATAAGTGTAATCCTTATTAAGATTCCAGTGACATTTTTATAGAAGTAGAAAAATATTCTGTAACTTTCACGGAACTGCAAAACATCACATATAGCCAAAGCAATGCTTATAAATAAGAACAAAGCTGGAGTCATTACACTTCTTGATTTTAAACAATAGTATAAAGTTATAGTAATGAAAACTGTGTGGTACATGTGTAAAAACACAGGAACCAATGAAAAAGAATTGAGAGCATGCACAATGAACCCTTGCATATATGGTCAACTAATATTTGACAAGGGAGTCATGAATACTCAATGGAGAAAAGACAGTATCTTCAACAATTGGAACTGAGTAAAATGTATATTCACATGTAAAATAAATAAGTAATCCCCTATCTTATACCACTCAAAAAATTATTCAAAGTGGTTCAAAAACTTAGATGTCAGACCTGGAACTATAAAACCCCTAGAAGAAAATACAGGAAAAGTTATCTTTCATGTGGTTCTTGGCAATGATATTTTGATCATTAAGCATAAATCATAAAGCACTAGCAATAATATAAAAACAAA
>NW_011407972.1:0-538 GCF_000754665.1 Bison bison bison | reverse complement strand
TCTATGTTATGTAACAACATTTTCAGAAAATTATTAGAGGTCTCAACTTTCAACTGCTTATATCTTACCCATTGGGCAAATAATCTTCAATTAAAACATTATCTGAAATAAACTGGACAAGAGAATTCATGTATTCTCAGTGTAATCACAGCACATCTGTGTGTTATCTCCCATATCAAAGAAATTTATTTAAAGGAGAAAATCTACTTAATATTTTTTAGATCAAAGATAATAACAGCCAAATGATTCAAAATGATTTTTCTGTATGGAATTAATTTACAATGAAAGTACGAGCTCTTCATGTCTATGACTGGAATCATTAACGTTTGCTTTGGTCCTCTTTCTGGAACCATTATTATCAAGTTTTCAGAAAACTAATTCTGTTTCAACAAAATAATGTTATTAATCATGAATATCAAATCCCTTCTGATTATACAGTAGAAGTGACAAATAGATTCAAGGGTTTAGATCTGATAGACAGAGTGCCTGAAGAACTATGGATGGAGGTTTGTGACACTGTACAGGAGGCAGTGATCAA